>NW_004949100.1:18020892-18093612 GCF_000317375.1 Microtus ochrogaster | reverse complement strand
AAAAAAAAAAAAAAAAGACTAGATTTTATTTTTTTAAATAATTTATTCTATGTGCGCTGGTGTTTGACGTGCAGGCGTGTCTGTGTGAAAGTATTAGATCCCGTGGAATTGAAGTTACAGACAGTTTTGAGCTGCCATGTGCTTGCTGAGAATTGAACTCAGGACCTCTAGAAGAGCAGCCAGTGATCTTAAGCCACTGAGCCATCTCTCCAGCCCCTTGCCCTTTTCTCTTAATGTGCTCAAAGCCCCTACTGGCCCTAAGTGGTCCAAAAGTCCATTTTCCTAACAGCAGGGATCAGTCCCAACTCTGACCAATGAACTAGGTGTGTAGTCTGCTGGCAACTCTTCTTGAGCTCAAAAAAACCGTGGAAAAGGCTGTCCTCCCTCTAGACGGTGGCATGCGTACTCGTCCTACCTCAAACTGCTGCAGCGTTTCTGCTGCCTGCAGAAGCTGACCTGATGGTGGCACGTCAGGGCTGTGGAGAGCATGTCTCCCTGAGGCCATCACTTCTTTTGTCTCTTCTTCAGAGACAAAAGGTACTGCTGCCCACACAGGTGCAGGCTGAGAGTTTTCAGGTTGGGGCATTCATGATTATGGAATGATAAGTCCTGTTATTGAATATAATCACAGGTATGAGCCTGGGAAGATTACCTAGTAAGACAGTGCAGACACAGAGGATCCTGTAACGATTGGACTTGGGGGATGGGGAGAGTCCAGCAGTGGACTCTGGAGGAAGGGGGGTAGATGTTAAGCTGCGAAAGTCTGAGGACTCGGGGCACCAAGATGTTTCTATCCTTTGTCCTTGGGTGTGATCCTCAATACTTACATTCTATGGGAAACCTCGGGAGAGTAGGGCCCATCCACTCATCCCTTCCGAGAAACCTAGTTACAAGATTGTTTGGCCTGGGTAAGATGTCTACACCTGCCAGAGGATCACAATCCAGTCTCCATCAAACAGGGGCTGGGTGAGAATGGTTTCATTAAGAAAAGGCCTTGGGAGTGCCATACCCCGAGCCAGACAAGTGGAATGCATTCTGCCTTTGGGAGCCTGTTAACGTGCAGACTCTAAAGTCAACCATGACTTCTGCACTAGCTTGGCTCGGGGTTTTGCGATGTCAGAGTCTTCTGTTTCTTCAAGTTCTATTAAATACCAAGCTCTGTCTTCAAGATGGATGTTCGTAGTCTCTGCCATTCTAATCTTAAACTTAGTTCAGGAGACAGATCCTTCCAAAGCTCCTGCACGTCTTGTGATGTCCCTGACAGGTGGTTATGGGCTCACCTTAAAGCAAGCAGAGTAGCCAGGGGAGTGCAGTGTGGCTTGTGAGCAAGCACTCTGAAGATAGTGGACAGTGGTCAGTGAGCCTGAGGAACGACGCTGGGGTGAGGTAACGAACTGGTGTGTGAGTGTGTGTGTGTGTGTGTGTGTGTGTGTGTGTGTGCGTGTGCTAGGAGAGGGGTTCCAAATGCTTACAATGACTTCTCAATGGCCCCAGGAAGTAGTCAGTTAAAATCTTACTTACAAAAAAAAAAATAATGCCGCCCACGGGTGATGGTGCACCCCTTTAATCCCTTTAACTCGGGAGGCAGAGGCAGGAGGATCTCTGTGAGTTCAAGGCCAGCCTGGTCTACAAGAGCTAGTTCCAGGACAGGCTCCAAAGCTACAGAGTAAATCCTGTCTCAAAAAACAAAACACACACACACACACACACACACACACACACACCCTAAAATAATGCAGCAGGTTGAGAGGGATCACACCGTGAATTAGAGACTACCCAGGAAAGCCTACCTGGCAAAGGTAACGTGATGGGCTGCATTCATGACTCCTAGGTATGAATTTAGAATCAGTAAATTATAACACGCAGAAATGCAAGAAGAAAAAAGGAAGACAGACCATGGTCTGGGGAGATGGCTCAGCAGGTAAGGGAAATTGCCACCAAACCTGAGTTTAATCTCTGGGACTCAACTGGTGGAAATAGAGAATTGGCTCCTGAAAGTTTTCCTCTACCTTCTGTGCCCACTTCCCAAATAAATAAATATTAACAATAATGATGATGACAGTATTAAATGAAAAAAAACAACAGGAAGCAGAAAGCAAATGGGAGTCGAGAAATGCCAATCACTGTAATTATAAATGTGCTAGGAACAGCAGGCAAAAGACAGGAAATGGCGGGATAGAACTAACACAGTCATTACATCCCATCTACAAGCAACTCATTTCAAATACGATGGTACAGGTGGGTTAAAAAATGAAAAAGGAAACAGTGTGCCATATAAACTGGGGAGGGGGGAAGACACACAGAATTGGTGAATTAGTATCAAATAAAGCAAATTCTGAGCAAAGGAAATTTCCAGGGGTCCAGGAGGGGGATCCTTTCACAATGGAGGGGTGGATCCAGCAAACCTAAACACGTGCACATCAGGTAACAGAGGTTCAAAAAACTGTAAAGCAAAAGCCTACCTATGCTGCAGAGAGAAAATAGCAAACACAGGGCCAGGCATATATGTTACTACAGCTGTTACTCCACCTACAGCGAGGACAAAGAACCAGCCACCCTCTTATCCCAGAGGATACAACCTTTACAAGGGGACCACAAGAGCTGTAACAGCCCTCACACGCTTCCAAGAGGACCAAAAGCATCGTGTCCTCTGGCCATAATGGAATCATTTTAACAGTCTGAAACAGGAAGGCAACAGGACAATCCCCAGCTAGGTGGAAGCTGAATTACACATTCCTAAATGACCCACAGTACAAAGGGGACACCAAACACATACAGAACTAGGGTGCAACCGGAAGGAAGCTACCGCTTACATTAGAAAACAAGCCCCTGAGCCAACAACCCCAAACCTTGAGCTAGGAAGAGGAGCAAGATGAACCCAAAGCAAACAAGAGGAAAGGAAGACAAGCTTCTCCACTGCAGCCAAAGCCTGCTCTCAACAGCTGCTCGTGTACTTGGCGAACATGCCAATAGCACCTCACGCCTAATGTTTACAGCAGGCCAGGAAAAGGCTGGCTGTGTCCTAACTGCAAATTCGGCTCTGGTATTTCTCTTGATGTGGACTCCAGTGGTCCTGGAAGCAATGGCCACAGAGCAGGCTCTGTGCAGGAAGGTACTGGGTTCTGCACTGTTTTCCAATTCTATCACCAGGAAAAAGCCTGCCCTCTCAGCCATTACTAGGTTGGGTGGGCCTAGCGAGAGACCGCTGACAATTAAATAGGAGCCCTCCCTGCACACCGTTGGGTAGTGACTTCTAGGGAGCTGGGCCTTCCCCTCAGTGTAGGCCTCAACAGCCCAAATTCTGTTTGGAAGGAGGCCATGCTCTGAGCTTGCTTTCCCCACCCTCTACTTCTGACAGGTTCTCTCTGCTGTCTGCTGGTTTTCTCGAGACTTCACAGCTCAATCCTCAGAATAAGATGTAAACCCAATGCTTCCGTGTCAGGACACATCATAGGTCTGAAGAATTACAAACGGGCCAATACCGAATCCCAAGTCACAGCATAAGACGCTAAGCGCTTCAGAACAGATGTGTCTTCTATAGTAGTCCTTCATTCTCCAGACCATCATTAAAACTGATCCAACCAGGCCTCTTTGGTGGTCCTGGGATGGAGCCAGACAACGGGTTTTAGCAAATGTTCTTCCTATGGCCAAGCTGAGGACACACTTAAGTACTATGGGGCTGCCACAGTCAGCCTTCCTTAGCTCAGGACACTCTTCGGCCATCGTGACCCCGTGGTTCAGTTCCAGCAGGACCACCCCAGTCTCCCCTCTTTCCAGTTCCACGAAGGCAGGGCTCAGTTTATCTGGCCGAGCAACCTAGGCCAAATGAAACCTTTCCAGAGAGCACAGAATCTATAAGCACTGGACCTAGTGGGGACCCTTTCTTCTCTGAGTTCCCTTTCTACAGCCCCTGGTGAAGCAGGAAAAGTCCATAGCCTTGACTCTTCAGTGGGCTCATAGTTTACCTGGCTCAGGAACTGCTTGGGTCCAGTCAGCTCTCTACAGTGCCACTTTTTTTTTTTTTTCACAGACCAAGCCTTGACCTTTATTTAAAAAGCTGCACGTTTATTTCGCTTTCTGACTCTGCGCTTGTGCCTTCAACACTTTCACAACAATTTTCTGCTCCTCAATAAGGAAAGCCCGCTTGACCCTGTCACGGACACACTTGGCACACATGGAGCCACCATAGGCCCGGCTGACATGCTTCTTTGTCTTAGACAATCTCATGAGGACTTTTGGTCTCACAGCACGAACCCCTCGGAGTCGGCCTGGGCACACACCGCATGCTGATTTAGGAGCTTTTCCAACCTTCTTGGTGTAAAGGTAAACAATCCTGTTGCCAGGGGTTCGAGACAGCCTAGTTTTGTTGGAGGCTGTGTTGTAGGAGAGCCTACGACGGTATGTCAAATGCTGGACCATCCTGAGTACCTCTAAGCACCGTCCCCGGATGAGAGCCACTTTTTTTTTTTAAGTCTAATGTTATAATTTTCTAAACTAAATCCTCTAGCATGGCAGAGGGGTAGACAATATTTGATACCTCCCAGTATCCATCTACTCGTTTAGCCTGGTTTATGGGCACGTGGTCATCTAGAACAAAGACAACATTTTCAGCCTCACGGTGCTACTTCTATCAGCAGTTTTCTCCAGCGGTTAGGGAAAGGATCTTTAAGATTAGGAGAAAGTGAGGATGAGCTAGTTAATTTCAAACTTCTCTGTGTATGCACAAGGTTTGGTTCAGGGCCAGCGGGTCACCAGAACCACCCAGCCATGACTAGCAGGCAGTCCACAGGGCTGTGATAATCCCGCGAATTACTGAGCTTTGTCGAGGGTAAAGCTTCGTTACAAGGCACAGCAAACTAAGTCACACACCAGCTCTTTTTTTTTTTTGGTTTTTCGAGACAGGGTTTCTCTGTGGCTTTGGAGCCTGTCCTGGAACTAGCTCTGTAGACCAGGCTGGTCTCGAACTCAGAGATCCACCTGCCTCTGCCTTCCGAGTGCTGGAATTAAAGGCGTGCGCCACCATCACCCGGCCCACACACCTGCTCTTTCTATATTCCTGAGGCCAGGCTGTACACACAATCAGCACACACTAAGGTAAGTACTGAGTACCTTCCTACTCAGTTACACACAGCATTCGGAGAACAGGAAGTAGGACGGAGCTTCTCGTGGACAGAAAACTGCCTTCAGGGGACACACCTACCTGAACATGGGGTGAGCTGCAGAACACAAGCTCTTGGGAATAGGTCGATTAAAGGGAATGGTGTCACGGAAACACAAAGAGCGAGGTTAGGTGGACTGAGGTGCATGTAAGTGGTCATGTGAGGGAATAAAGGACATCACAAACCTGGGGAAATAACTCACAGTTGAGAACCTGGAAGCCGTGTGGTGGTGCACGCTGAATCCCAGCGCTCTGAGTTCCAGACCACCCTGGTCTACACAGCTAGTTTCAGGGCAGTCTCAAAAGAAACAAAGAAAGACTCACCGGAGTAGCTAGAGAGATGACTCAGTAGTTAGGAGTACTTGTTGCTTTCCCAGAGGACCTGGGTTCTGCTCCTTGCACCAATAGGCTGTATACTCCAATCTCATGCTGTGGGTGGCCAACTTATGTGAAGGGCTGGAAGACTTTAAAACCTCAACTAGATTTGGGCCCCTGTTTATCATTCTTATGCAGAGTGATGGGAATATAGAGTGAAGCAAACAAGCAAACAAACAAACAAACAAACAAAAATCTTAAAAAAATGTATTCTTGAAGAAAATTTTAATTTAAAAGAATCAAAAGAAAAATTGAACAGTGCCTAAATCTTTTATTTTTCATAACCTACATTTTTCAAATTAGACAGTTTTACACTGAATGACACAAAAGGAAACTTAAATTACCAATAGTTTACATGTAAGCTTGATTCCAGTCTTAATGAAAAGAAGAACAGAAACAGAAACCCTCAGGCAAGCTTCCACGTTACACTCCCGTGCTGGGACTCGCAGCTGTTAGCGCTCCTGGAATCTTCGATTGTCTGTTGCTTTCCGTATAACAGGCTACAAAGCACACAAACCCACAACTACAGCTCACTGAAGGGGACACAACGACATGTATGCACCATCAGTCGCCTGCTGTGACACACTGAACCAGTTTTTCAATATCAACTGCAGAAACCCTATTACAGCAATGTAAGACTTTTTTTCCTTTTTTTTTTAATTTTTATTTTTATTTTTGCCACCCACCAGTGGCAACCAGTGATGCAATGACAGGAAGATCCACAGAGACACCATGACACTGACTACTGAGAGAGGGAATCACTTGAAATCCAGGTCTGGTGAAATGGGGCCAGATTCCTATTCCATATTTCCATATGATAATTAAGTATCATCACACAATTTTACAAGTTAAAAATGTCGTTGTGACTGGTATCTCTGATTCTACACCTTGAGATACTGAAAGGAATGAGCGAACTTAAAAATAGATTATGAAAAGCACGTATCACGCTTGCTGTGTGTGACATGGCAAGAGTCTGCATGCACCCGACAGTTTCCTATTGTGGTAACTCCATTGTTTTCTGAGTGGAGAACCTCAGCCATCAGGAAGCCTCTGCTTTGACAATACGCAGATATTTGGCATATCACCTTTGCTTCCTGAAAAAGAGTGCTATTTAAAAAAAAAAAAAAAAATCACATCTGAGCAAGGCTTTAGTTCCTGGTGCCAGGCTGTCACTGGCTAAGCAGTGATTATAGTGTCCCAACCTCGTGCACATGCCCCCCTGCCCTTGCATGCGGCCACTGAGCCTTACACTTCCAGCCAGCAGACAGCAAGCACCCACAGCTGGCTCTGGCACTCACGCTTCCTGCTGCAGTGCTCAGCCTTGGGGAAAGGACTTCTCATTAAAAATCAGGGCTCCTCTGCGAGAGCACCCTCAGGGATAAGGGAAGCTGATCGTACTCTGGCCCCTCTTCCAGTAAAGCTGTGGTGTGAAGGACCTGGGGCCTCAGGTTTGCCTTTCCAGATAGACAGTATCTGCTAGTGTGGGTTCAAAAGGCTGCTTGTTTCTTCTTCTTCATCTTCTTTTTTTGTCAGTGATCTGACATCTACAAGGAAGTTCATCCTATGTTCCTTTCACAGGCATCTGAAAGAGCACTGCATATACTCCTATGTAACTGAATGACAGTTGCTCTCAAGGAAATGGTCACATGCATCAGGCATCTTTGCCTCTGGCAGGATAAATCACTTAGCAAAGTATGATTTTAATTAGTACATTTCTGTTTTTTACTTTCATCGGAAGATCCTGCCAGTCTCTGCTCTCCATACTCTCCTTCAAAACCTTTAAACATCAGATATGATCAGTATGCACTTACATACTTTTTAAGAGTATGAAAACATCCAAAGGCTTTTAATAAGACTTTCCATTTCCCTTTTGCAGCAAAGAGGCAAAATCAGTTCAACACACCAGTATAAGGGGAAAAGAAAAACCTTAACAAATTAAAATAATACTCAAACCACAACATTTAGTTTATCTACATCCAGCTCAACAGTAACATTTATAATATATCAATAATTTTTATCAGATTCTTCTTTGTAGGGTACCTTTCTCATATGCTCTGATTATTTACACTGTACAGGCAGAGCACACTCCCAAGTGCACAGACTTAACACAGTAGCGACTATTTGCACTTACAGGATTTTTCAACAGTCTGAAAAAAGATCACTTGTTGAAGCTCTGTAAGATATGTTACAAAAACCACTGGAGTTCTTGTACAACAGTATGCGTACTCAGCAAAACCACCACCAGGAGATCGATCCGCACAGCCACTCCCACCAACCCAGGGGCCGGTCTCCGTGAGCTCTAAGCTGTCTTATACAAAAGTTAAGGCAAAGTCATTTTCAAGTTTAAATAAAATTCAAGTCTTTAAATATTGGATGGAAATAATTTTTTTCCTTAAAAAAAAAGAAAAAAAAAACAAAACAACCTTCAGTCTTATTAAATAGCATTTTGTGGAATAAGCTGTATGGTTACACTTAGCAGGAAATATTTTAATGTCTGCTGCTTAGAATACTTAAAGAAAAATTTTAGGCATTTTAAAACAAAATAATTTATCTGTAACTTTATTATAAACTCACTAACTTTACTGCACTATTGTTCTTCACAAGTGCAGCACTTCTTAGAAAGAATCAACAAGACCCTCGTCTTGGAGGTCAAAAGAGCAAGGATTCTGTCCTCCACTAGTCAGAGGGGAGACCACAAACACCACTCTCTCACGGCTAGAGACTTCTAAATTCATGTGCCGATGCAGAGGTACAGGAAGACATCCACACAGAGCCGGTTAAGACATGACTCTCCAGCAAGAATGTGGGGGGAACACCAACAGAGCAGGCACTCGAGGCTGGGAGCCAGGCAGCCTGCTCACAGGGACCAAAACATCATGGTACAACTTCATGGTATGATGTCAGTGGGCAACAGAGATTCTAGTTTCATCTAGGTGCTATTCACAATGTGCTTTGAATTTATTTTACATAATAGCCACTTGGAACTGGAGTGAGAAGCTGGTTACTTGCTCGCAGGACATCAAAACTCAAAGGTTCAGGTCTTTCTAGGGTGCTCTTTGTAGGTTCATTCTGCTCACTAGGCCAAAAAGAACTGTATATACATATGTATCTTTTTAAAACTAGAATTTCCTGTTAACTAACGGTTTAGATGAAAACACAGCTCCTGTGCCAGTATGTCAGGCCCTGACATTGCCAGTCCCTTGCTCTGTGAGGCCAAGGCTGCCCCTGCTTGTGCCATCAGCCCTCATCCATCTGTTGGGGACACCCTACCCATTTGCACTTGCAGACCAGTTGTTTAAAAAAAAAAAATGAAGTAGCGTAGTTCCCTTAATTTAGAAAAACTCATATATAGCTTGCATTCAGAGCCACGTGGAGGCTTAATAAAAAATATCCATTTGTTAGGATAAATACATTTTCTATCCTGAAAAACAGACTTCTGCGTCACCTCCAGTTAAGCACCAACCTAAAATAAGGTTTATATTATATAATTAAATCCTGAAAAATAGATTCTTTTTTAAGAGGGGAAATCCAACTCACAGAAGGAAAATAACTTGCAGGCATCCCATGGGCCTCACAGACACTGCAAGCTCCTAACCAGCGGCTCATTCCGTACTGAGTGGGAGAGCTTCGTTTGTGGTGAATACAGCTCTTCCAGACCCTCCCAGCATCCAGCTTTCACTGAGGAGACTTTGGGGGAGTGTTCTGTTCCCTATTCAGACGCTTCCCAGCAGCTGGAGGCGAAGGTCGGCGCCCAGGCTGCCTCCTCTGATCTTTGGGGGCCCCAGGAGTGGACTTGAGGGCAGGGGGCTCTCTGTATCTCTCCACAGGTTCAGCAAGCTTCTTCTCCTCCTTCCCACAGGCGACAGTGTTTGGCTTTTGTTCTTTTGGGGGTTGTAATGGGGAAGAAGGAGGCTCTTTACTTGTTCTCTGACAAATCTCTGCATAACTGGGCTTCCGCAATTCCTGGAAACATAAAATGTGGGATTATGGGTACAAAATAGCAGGGATGGTAGTTTCTTCAGAGATGAGCAACATAAAATCAAATTTTATAGTATAAAATTCTATCTTCATTGGTATTTTCACTTTTAAAACGTTCACAAAATTCATTACTCTTGTCATGCCCATGGCAGCTAGTGACCACCATCAAAGCTCTGGCCACTAGCACTGTGGACAAGTGTAGAGGATCAAGAATTCTCACTATGATAAAGCAAACTGTGGCAGTTTGAATGTAACTGGCCCCATAAGTTCACAGGGAGTGGCCCTAGCAGGAGGTCTAGCCTTGTTGGAGGAAACGTGTCACTGTGGGAACAGGCTCTGAGATCTCATGCTCAAGCTTCGCCTACATCAGTTCACTTCCTGTTACCTTCAGATAAACACGTAGGGCTCTTAGCTCCTTTTCCAGCACCAGTCTGCCTGCACACTGCCATGATCTGCCATGGTGAGAATAGACTCAACTGTAAGCTACCCAGTTAAATGTTTTCCTTTATCAGAGCTGCTGTGGTCATCATGTCTTCTTCACACAACAGAAACCTGAGCTAAGACACAGCTATCAGTCCAGTTCTAGGACTTGATGACTGTGTCAGTGTGGGCTGGAGTCCGCTGAGTCTGAAACTACTCTGGAATGGGGAAGGTGACTGAAGAGGAATAATATAACAGTGCTTGCTCCTGGAGGAGAGGAGTCTGAACCATGAATGGATTTCCTTGAGTTATGTTAGATTTTGGCTTTTTATTTGTTTGTTTAGGTTCTATAAAGCTAAATTTCTGTTAAAAGAAAATACTTTGAAAACATACATTCATTTTTCGAAGTTAATCATGTTTTTTGGATAGAGTTTGGTTTTTCATTTTGGTTAAAATGAAACAAATCACTCCCTTTCCTTGCAGTGCACTTTCCCTACCAAGACACACAGAGCTGCCGCCTAAAATGGCTAACAGACACAAAGGCCCAGCAAGGAAATGGTGAGCCAACTCTGCCCCCAGCATGAAGCCTTTAGGCATTCTTGAGAAATATGGTGGCCTAAGAGGCTAAAGGAGGGAAAATAGGCACAAACCCTGCTTCCTTTGACCCAAGACGGGACATCTGCAAGTGCTCTGCTTACACGGAATGAGCCAAGATGGTGTGACAGGGTGGTCCTGTGAATCTTATTCAATCATTTATTGAAATAGTATCTTATGGAGTGCAGGCTAGCCACAGTACGTGACATGGGCTTTAACTCTTGATCCCCGGCTTCCACCTTCTGAGATGCAGTCTTACTGGGTAGCCCTAGCTGGTATGGCCCTTACACAGAGCTTGTGGAAATTCCATCTTCCTGCTTCTGCCTCCCAAGTCTTGGGATTATAGGTGTATGCCTTCAAACCTAATGCAATTTTAACTTAAGACTTAACCTCAGCACCGAGCTGAGAAGATGCTAGGTCATCAAGTACAGAGACTACTAGATCTGAAGACTCGCTGCCTCACTTACTATGTATCCCTAAGCTGGCTGCACCTTGTTATGTAAACCAGGGGCGTCAAACTTGTAGTCACCGTCCTGCTCTGTCTCCCAAGCACTGGAACTAGAGGTCTGAGCCACCATACGTGGCAGAAACACTGGGATTTCAACAGGGCAAGAGGACACCAAGTTGCTCTTTTCAGTCATTCTGCTTAACTATTTTTCATACATATGACATACACAGTAAATGCAGAAAATGATTGAACTCCACCACACAGGACAGAGTTGGGGCCTTGTTATTATCCGAGAGATCCCACACTGACACAGAAAGGCTCAGTGACGTGGTACAGAGAAATGAAGGCACACACAAACGAAAATCAATCAAATTAGGATGACTAAAGATAGGCTGAGGCAGGACATACACAGAATGCCCGAGTGCTAGGCAAGGCAGGTGAAGAACTTACTGTTGCTGCTCCATTAACCTGCACTGATTTGCATGCGGTTGTAGTAGGGGTAGAAGGGAGTCTGTCCGCACTGTGGGAGTCCCTCTGCTTTTCTGCCACCTTGGGATCCCTGTGAAAATGCCAGCTGGTTTAACAATCACATGTAACATAACAGGTCACCCCACCTGTACACGGCGGAGGCAGGTAGAACACAGATACTTACTCAGGTAAATGGACTGGAGAAGGGGAACGATCAAATGCTGCTGTCACAGCACAGGGCGCTGGCATGGAAGGCTCTCTGGGGACCACTACAGGAACAGTATTTGTGCTTGCATCTGCACTGAGGTTCTGAAAATCATTAAGTAGCAGTTTACGAGTTGTCAGATCTTTGCCTAAGGAGTTAAGAGTCTAACCAAAACCATGGTGATCTCTAACCCATCTGGAGAGCCTCCTTCCCAACCCCTGAGTGACTGATACTGAATGGTGTCTTCACCCTTGAAGCCAACAGAACCAATAGTATCCTACCAACAAACTGCCAAGCCCCAGCAGAAAGACATAGGAGAAGAAGCCCCCAACAACATAACAACTACATTTTGAGATTGCTATTTGCTGGACAGCACTCAGCCTTCTTGCTCTCAGCAAATACATGGTAGTTATCCATAAGTTTGTCTTTTTAAGTGCACAGTTACCAAACATACCATACTCATCTGACATGTCAGGGCTCCACCTAGCAGGGACAAAATTACCAAGACAGTACACTATGATTCACTCTTGTCACTAGTACAAAACAAAAACTGACACAGATATCCACACCTACATAAATCTGAGTGCCTGGTGATGGGCTGAAGACACATACCCACAGGAGCTCTCACCTGAACTACAGACCACCCATGGAAGCAGGTGTACAATCCTGCTTTAGCCAACTTAACAGGCAAGGTCACTAAGCTAAGACCTGAGAGAATGAGAAATTATTCCATCAACTACTTTCTCAGTACAGCCATAATTCATACAAGTTTACTCATGGTATGCAATTAACCCAGTATGTGATTTTAGGGCAAGTAAATGGTTATAAGTTTAAATATAAAAAGATAAAATTTACTAACTGCCTTTCTTTTCAAAGCGTATCAGTTCAAAGGTAAAATAAAGTATCTGGAAGTGCACTTGGGGAGAATGGCACAGTTTAGACCCCTGTTTGGGGATGGGGTGGGGAGTTAACCAGAGACTGAGATTCTGCTGGGTTGAGGACCAGAGGTTCTTATGACTGCTCAAATGAAAGGAACCTAGCTTACTGAAACACAGGGCAGCCAATGACTTCCTATTTGTAACAGCATGCTCAGATCCAACATATGTTCAACTCTGCCTCTATGTAAACACAGACACATACGACACACTTTACAAAGAGTCACAATCCTATGTCAAGTCCTGGTACATTTTTGCAGATGTACCATCCCTGGCAGCAGTGTAGGCTGTGTAACTAGGCCACAACCCAGTACAGCCTTTCAGAAAGCACAGAAACTCAAGTGCATTCAAAGCAGCGACTGCTAGGATCCTTTTATCAATCATTCAAGAAGACCATAACTTGAAAACGAGGCTTCATAACTGTTGGAATGCATAATTCTCTGTTTTATAGGGCAACTGGAAATTACTAATGTGGACATTAAGATCTGTAATTTCTAAGACAGCCCAATTCTAACATGCAACACTTACTAGATAATATAGAAGAATCTTGGAAAATATAGTTTCCATGGCTAAAAGAGCAGCAATTACCACCTCTCAACATGAAAAGGACTAAACTCTTTACCTGACCTTAGTCTCAAGATACTGTATGCAGCAAAGTCATCCGCCCTAACTACTGTGGCGTGGTGCCCCGGCACCTCAAGGCAGATGTATGATCTGATGTACAGCCACAGCTGACAACTGTAGCAGAAGGAATACCTGGACCAGGACCAGGACTACTCTACAAGACCACCCCTACCCCAGCACTTAGTCACACTTTAGTAACTAGGCAGAAAGTCATTTCTCTGCATGTCCCATAGTCTTTAAATACTGATGCTGGCAGGGGAACAAATCCCACTTCCAACCTGTGTAGCTAACTAAGTGTATTGCAGGAACCCTGGAAAGGAATTTCTCTGAACTTTAGTAGTTCAGCTAAGACTAGCAGTGATGACTACCACAGTGAACAACCTTGTGGTAGCCTAGAGTTTGCCTAAAATCACCAGACCACAACAAAGTGACTCTAAGCTTCTTGCTACTTACACTATGTAGATTCCCAAAAAACCTGTCTTTTTTTTTTTTTTTTTTTTTTGGTTTTTTCGAGACAGGGTTTCTCTGTGGTTTTGGAGCCTGTCTTGGAACTAGCTCTGTAGACCAGGCTGGTCTCGAACTCACAGAGATCCGCCTGCCTCTGCCTCCCGAGTGCTGGGATTAAAGGCGTGCGCCACCACCGCCCAGCTCAAAAAAGCTGTCTTATTTCTGGTGTAATTCAGATTCCTGTGTCTCATTCTGTGTTTTGCGAAACAAAAGAGCTTTAAACGTCAACAACAAAAATTAATCTAAGCATCTGTACAGCACAGGTCCACAGTAGCCTCAGCAGATGGCATGAGAAGGACGACGGCTTGACCCTGGCTCCAGCACATGACCAATGCAAATCACCCAAACCTCACACCTCCCTCAATTATTTTCTCCTTTTAATGTATGTGAAGAACCTGAGCCAGGTCTCTGCACAAAGTCAGTGCTCAGAAAATGTGGACACACGTTACGGCTGTGACACATAGCTTACTCTTTCTTTAGGAGATCCTATGATCAAGCTGGAAAGCCTGTTTTCAAACAAGTCCTCTGCCTTCAAATTGCCTGCAGCTCCAGGTAGCGGGGGGAAGTTGGACAGACCCAGTTCGAAGCTCGGTGATGGAGGCTTTGGTGGTGTTGGAGACTGAGTCTGACTGCTCTGCAACACAAGGACACCCCAGAAAGTCACACAATGTGGAGACAAGGGCAGCACGGAACACAGCAAAGGGTCTTCCAGCTCTCATCTGTGTGAAACGTCTGTAAGTGTTGCACGAGTCATTTCTAGGTTCACCTAACTTGAAATTTAGGCCATTAAAGTTTTGTGCAATGTTCCTCCTCCTATCTTAGTCTTAATCCACTGAATTAACTCTCACGCTTGCTTATTATTAGACTTAAATGTCTTGTAAAAATGAGCATTCGGAGCTAGAGATGGTTCAGTGAACAAGGTTGCTTGCTTTGTGAACAAAAGGACCCAAGTTCAAATTCCTAACACTCAAGTAAAAAAATTAACATGGCAATGTGTCTGGAACCCCAGCATTGATGGGTAGAGACAGGATGATCAAAGGAGCTCACTGGCAGCCAGCCTACCTAAACAGTGGGCTTCAGTGCTCTAAGAGACGATAAGCTGCAGGCTGATGAGACACCTGAAGTCTCCTTCTGGCTCTTATGTTATCTAAGTGTATGGGTTTACATCGAGTGCACACAGGCAGACACATAGATGATGCATATGTGTGTGTGCGCGCGCACGCACACACACAGACACACACACAGACACACACACACACACACACACACACACACACACAACTTTATGTACTCACTGAAAACTTCTCTTCTCTTTTCTTCCGATAACCAAAGGAATTTTTCCTAGGGGTAGAAAGCAAAAAGACCATTATTTTTCCCCTTACTTAGAAAATTTGCCAAGCTTATATTTGTTCACATATTCAAAACAGTATGCATCAATTCAGTCAGTCTTTAATATTTTTAATCTTTCATGAATAAATTGATTCTAAAAGTCAGCTTTAAAAGGACAATCAAAACCCAGGCCTCGTAGTACATGCCCATAAGCTCTATATTAGGGTGGCTGAGGCAGAGAGATGACGAGCGTATGGTCAGCCTGCATTAGATCATTTAACAAGATGGTTTTACTGTCTTAAACAAAAGTATTAACAACAAAAATTCAAATGTTGAGAGTACATCATTAAGTTAGATATTCAGACAGATAATAAAAAATAATTATTCTAAAACTTATCTACTGGCTACTTAGAATTTTTAAGATTCGAATGTTTAAATGTCCCTTCAGCTGGAATGATAAGATATATATACAAAATCTGACATCAAATTATAGGTGAGCAATTTAAAACATGAGTCAAAAAACTATGATTATCCCTTACTGCAAAAGTCACATAAGAACCTCTAAACCCTGAGAGGTCCCTAAACCCAGGCTTGCCTTCCCAGCAACCAGCAGCCAGACCCAGGGCAACAAGGCTGGGGGGCTGCGCCCTGCAGCACTAACTACAGTGAGCACAGAATCAGTATTTACAACACCCTGGACAGGTCCATGTGGTCTAACAAGCCATACATGAATCTCAACATGCAATTTCATTTTTGTTTATCCTTTCTATCATTTTAACTGAAGAGACTCCCCAAAAGCTATGCATTATATAAACTTAAAATGAATTTGAACATTATTAATTACTTTATTTGTAGAAAATTTAAGAAAATGCTTTGGCTTAGGTGTAGGTCCTATTAATTAGAAGAAGAGGTTTGAGGGAGGCTCTAGGATACAATATTCTTTTTGAATCTGGAGGGGAGCCAGGCTGTCTCTGGTAGAAAATTGACTCTCCTGCTGAGCTAGCCTAGTGGGGTTAAACCCCTGAGCACAGAGGAGGTATCAGGCCATAAAGGCGGGCAGCGACCTTCAACCTTCTGGAACAGGCCCCTCAGTCCCATAATGACCAGGCCTCTGGGCACATGGGTAAGAGATGAACTTGTCTGGTATGGCGCAGGCACTGTCATAAGACACCAGGCAGGCTCCACTCCAGGTGTCTGTCCATCAGTACCAACACCATCTGACAACAGTGTCTCCCTGTCAGTGGAGCCCACAGAATGCATGACTGAGCACCTCGACAGCCCACTAGGAGCCTATGGGTGCAGCAATCCTATGTAGTGATAAGACATCCTGGAACACGCTATGAGTGCCCCTCCCTTGACTGCAGAGTGAAGAGAGCTGAAGGACTGCTGCTCACAGTGGATGATCTGTTGTAGCAGAGACATGGTTTCAGCACCATACAGTTTGTACCTGGGATACTGGGCACTCACATTTTGAACCCCACATGGGGATACTTCTGCTTTGTGATCTAAGACAGGTTCAAACGACATAATTTTAAGATTGCTACCTGGCATTTGAGGCTTTTCACTATACTGACCTTGGCACGCAGAAAAGTAGCAGATACAGGACTGAAGCCTTGAAGGTTCTACAGCAACAGAAAAAGCTAATGGGAAACAGACCCTCAAGGACACGCAATGGAAGAGGAAATGTAAACTCTGCCAAAGAAGGAACTAGATCACCCCTCCTGTTTCTAAATAGGCTCTCTGGACACAGGCCATGCGCTGCAGAGAGAGGAAGCTACACACCAATCCTGGTTTTACCAGTCCATGGTTCAGAAACAAGGACAGAAAGCTACACACGTTCATGGTTCAACATGCGCACACTCCTGTGTTAGATGAGTGAGGTGCTCCAAGTCCTTACACAGATTGAGAAGACAGCGAGAGTCTTCACTAGGACAAAGCCTGGTCTTCCTGTTCCAGTGGCTTCCTGGAAGCCTAGACACTGCTGGAAGACTGACAGCAGCTATATCACCAAAGAGAGGAGGGTTAACAAGACACTATCATGTCTCAGTCCTACCTTTTTATTTCACTTTTTAAATTGGCTGGGATTTTGTAAACTCTGCTTTTCCTCTGACAGAAGGCTTTGTTAAGCTTTTATTAACAAGGGTTAAAAGGACATGTGAACTCACCCTTCAGCTCACACTCTTTACGCTGCACCTGGTGAACCCAGGAGGTCTCTGGCCCAGGCTCCCTACTCTTAAGATTAAGCTTTTAAGAATCTAAACATGACTCTTGGGTTTGTAGCTGATACCTGATGTCACTATCTCTGTGTTATTCAATGCTCCCCCTTTGAGTTCTCAGTTTCCAGTAACTGATTTGGTATAAAAATGGCTGGTGTAAGGTCTACTAAGCCATGGGTGCCTGTAGCCTGTCTCAGAACCTACCACAGCCCCAAACATGTTGGCACCATCATCTGTAACAGGAATTGCTGCTTCAAAATTCTTCAAATTAAACTTTCCAACTGCATTAAAAGCAAAGAGATGCTCTCTCTCCTTTTCTACTGATGTCCTTCGGGGTTACTAGCTTTTACAAGTGGACGCTCCAGTCAAGCAAACATTTCCACAATACTGAAATGAATTATACAGTGGCTTACAAGTGTCTAAGTGAAAAGAAGAGCCACATGTCTTTCTCTCTCTCTCTCTCTCTTTTTTTTTTTTTTTTTTTGGTGGTTTTTCAAGACAGGGTTTCTCTGTGGTTTTGGAGCCTGTCCTGGAACTAGCTCTGTAGACCAGGCTGGTCTCGAACTCACAGAGATCCGCCTGCCTCTGCCTCCCGAGTGCTGGGATTAAAGGCTTGCGCCACCACCGCCCGGCTTTCTCTTTAAAATCTAGAAATGACTAAGCTGAGTGGAGAAGACATGTCAGAGCAGAGAAGCTGAACCCACCACACCATCAGCCAGTGAACACATGAACGACAAGAGAGCCCGCTGAGCTTTGATTTTGTTCCAGTGACCCTCACTCAAACTGGCCACAGTATTCTCTGAGACTGGGTCCAATGGATAGCAGGTTCCCTCTTTTTAATGCTGCGAGGGTTGCAAGAGGCAAGGAAGCTGTAGATGCTGACAGAGGATGGCACATGACATGCAGGAAAAAAGCACCTTCGTTACACCTGATCACAAGTGAAGTAGCAGGCACTGAGGCAGAGGCTGCCGTGAGGTAACCAGGAGACCCAGCAGCCATCACCCATGAGAGTGATCTACCTAAGTCAATAGTTTCCCATTGAAAGAAGAAACGACTTAGGGCTGCAGGCAAGTCAATGCCTAGCACTGAAGCATCAATGGACTGGCTGATGCTCTACCAGGGACTAATGTAGCTAGTGACTGTTACAACATGGTGAATGATTATTTTAAGTATTGAAAATGTGTTACTCAAAGTAAAAGATTCTTTCAGATTACTATTATTTGCTACTAATGCATCTGGCCACTCACGAGTTTCACAACAAGATTAATATTAATGTTCACAAAAAGTAACATAATATGCATTCTGTAGTCATGGGTCAAAAAATAATTTCAACTTCTATGTCTTACTGTTTAAGAAATACATTACATAGGTGCTAGGGAGATAGTCATAAAATGCTTATTGCCCAAGCCTGAAAACTTGAGTTTGAGCCTCAGGACCCACATTTTTAAACGCCAGCACTGGGACCAAGAAGATGTTCACTTTTTAAACTGCCTGTAATGAACGCATGAGGACCTGAGTTTGGCTCTTTAGAACACACAAAAGCTAAGTGCGGCGGCTGCATCTCTAACTCCAGTTCACACGGGGAACAGGTATAGATCCTGGAACTTAACAGGCCAGCAAAGTCTGCTCAAAAGACCCTGTTTCAAAAAACAAGGTAGGGAGAAAAAGACGGCTGGCATTGTCTCTGGCCTTGACACAAGCATCATCCAAACATCACAGACTCTCAAAAATAAAAATGCCAAGTAGACATGCTTACAGTACTGGCATTGCAGTATTCAGGAAAGGGGAACGCTGGAGTCAACCAGCCTGGCCTAATGGTGAGCTCCAGTTCAATGGCAGATACTGTTCTCAAAATGAAGGTACATGGGACTTGAGAAGCAAGACCCAAAGTTGATAAACGTAACACACGTAGCCTGTTTACCCCACTAATAAAATAGGAAATTACATTTCATGGGCAACAGTGACACTTCTGGAAAGGACCCACCACTGCAGGTGCTGTTATAATGCCTGTGATCAACGGGAAGAGGTCAAGACAGCAACATTTTGGGCTTCAGTGAGCCTCAACAGCTTTCTCACTGTGACCTTCAATGGCTGAGGGGCTGTTTCGTACACAAGCGAAAAGACAGTTTCTTGAGATAGATCTACTGCTGCCCCGTGTCAGTGGTGTGTATGGACAACAAGAGGCTGAGACTATAGCTGGGTGATTAGGCAACAGCAGGGGGTGAGATGTTTGGCATACAATATACAAATTCTGTGAGTAAAATAAACAGCAGTGTATGCTTTGTAAAGCAAAGAAAAAAGGCACTAGTGTCTTATTCTTGGGCCTTGCACACTCATCCCAACCGTTAGCACCCCAAGTCACTCAGCACACTAAAATAAAAAACTTTGCCATGACCCCTGCTTTAATGTGGTAGCCTAGACCCAAACCTAGATAGGCCAAGCTTCTTGGCCAGCACCTGTCAGAGGGCAATCCTGACAGGTTTTACCGCATGAGCAGCTGGCTTAGTCAACACTGGGTAGGGTGCAAACTCTGAGTCCCACCTGTGTCTTTTCTAATCTCACCTCTTTGGAGGAATGGCGGAAGACAAGACAGCAAGCAAGAAAGAAGGAAGTGCACTGGAGGTCCCAGGGAGAAGGAAGTGGAAGCACAGTAGTTCACATTCACAGCATATGGAAAGAGCCCTAGCTAACAAGAAGCACCAAGGAACTATCTGCCCAAGGATGGAAATGATGTGACCAATGGCACTGCTTCACAACAGCAGCTTCTGTTTATGAGTACGTTTAGTAAAAATGAAATTTAAATGCTGGTTTGCCTGGCTACCAAACTCTTGCATCTGCTGACTATATCCCATTGCCACCTCAATCCTATTTTACTTTTATTTTTGTGGAGCACTAGGCATTGAACTAAGACCTTGTTTATACTGGGTAAGCACTCTATGGTGAGCTACAAGCTCAGCCCTTCTCACTACCAGCTGTAAAGAGAGCAAGGCTAGGAATCTGTGGGACACACCTTGGAGGCTCCCTCTGTTAAAGGCAGCGACCTAAAAAGCCAGGGCTAACAGCCAAGGTGAGACTGCAGGCAGGATGAGCAGAAATTAGACACTGTACAGCCCCTACATGCCAGCTGCAATGTTATGAAAGAAAATGTTATGCTTTTAAGACAAAACAAAACACTGAAGTCTCTGCTCTAAAACCCACTACCCTGAGGAATTGAGAAGCCTTTGATGTTTACAGCCTTCTATTTAATTTTCTGAAGTGTATTAGGATATGATTATAAAACATCTAAATTAAAATGTGAAATATTAGTAGTTCATGATAGGTATATAATATCTGCTTGACAAAATATGCGAGTGACTTACCTTCCTCTCCCTAACCCAGGAGAGGATTCAAGACTACTTGGCTCCACACGCCCAGTTCCAATCTCTCTCTTGGCATAAGCTGAAGGGTTTTGTATTCGTGTTCTAGTTTGCCCTGCTTGCCTCGTCTGTGGACTCCGGACACCATTAATTAATCGATCTGCAGTGAAGTTAAATATTGAAGGACTTTCTAGCAGCCCAGGCCCTCTCTCTGTACTAGGAATCGCATGGCGCAGATGAGACTTACTAGGATTCCTGCAAATGAGATGTTTGTATATGCTGAGTTATAAAGCAATCAAGGAGTATAGAATGAGCATGCTAATGTGAAATATGTATGTCAAGATCTGCTTCCTACTTAGTAAACACATGGTAAGCGTTGCCCCCCAAGCCAGAATCTGCTCCTTACTACTAGCAGCCAGCTTTGGGGTTGAGCCTTTCTATACAATTATATATTATATAATTTATATGATTACAGTTTTAAGCTTCAGGAAATTTCATCTCTGTTGTCCCTCATTACAAATAACCCGGAACAGTGAAAATGAAGCTCGCGAGCATCGGAAACATCCTGGGAACTTGCCTGCTTCTAGGAGGATATTGTCTGAGTGATGTCAGAGGAGACGCTGCAGGTTTGAAGGTCGGAGATGTAAACCCATTTATAAATCCAGTACTTGGAAATGGAGTTACCTGAATTCATTAACAAAAACAGGCATGTTAAAAACATGAGACACGAGACACTTCAATTGGATTTACAATTGTATCTTGGGTAAACCAGATCATGTCTTCCTCTTGCCAGAGGTGTTAATTCCATGTTATGCTTAAAAATAACTGCAGGGTAAGGAAAAACAAGATTATTACAAAATGCAACGCCTAATGAGCATTCAAGCCAGAGCTAGTGCTAAATATTTTCTCCCTATCTCCTTAGGTAATCCTTACAGTAATCAAATGAGAACACCATAGGATAGAACCTTGCTCAAACTCACATGGGAGTCCTGAATACAGGCATTGCTGATGATGCTTAAACTAAGTTAACTAGGGTTACTACCACCAGCCTGGCAAGACATGATGATCCTTTATTCTGAATAACCTTAACACAATTCAAAGAGCTCAACGTTAGAAGTTCTCACATACTTATTGCTCCTAACCATGCAGATATCACTCCCACAGCCTTTGGCAGGGATTTCTTTTCTCTCCCGCTCTCTCTTTCAGGGTTTACTTTCGTGCAAAACTTGCTGTAAACAGCATCCTATTTTTAGACTATAAATTTTTTCCCCAAGTAATTAAAGTGGCACAGAACATATAAATATAATAATATAAATAAAGTTCACAAGAAAATAACAGGCCATAATGACCTTAAAAGTTTAAAAGCTTAAGTATAGGATTTTAAGTACCATGCAACAGTTTTTAAAATCTTGAAACATAAAAATAGGGTAAAACTCAGTGTGGAGGGCTCAGTGGCCCCAGTGCATACACAGGTATCACCATGTGACTTCAACACTTGGATGCCAAAGAGATTCCTCCTGAGAGTTGTCCTCTAGAGTTCACCTGTCCTGGCATGTGTGTAGCTGGACATGCATGCATGGAGCACACACACATGCGCGCACACATGCGCGCACACACACACATTCACACACAGTTTAAAGGTGAAGGAGAGGCCAACTCCACACTCCTGCTGTTGCACATGGGCTTAGAATAATCATAATAATAGTAATTACAAAATTACAAGATGGAAGGGTGAGAGCACTAACTTTTTGGCTTCTGGGGGCATGTGGTTTCAAATATTCTCCAAGTAAATGACATTATTTCCAAGACACTTACTTGCTTGGGGCCTTCCAGTCTCTATGAATGTTCACTAACATGAAAGAAATAAGCACAAGTTCCTACATAGCTGAGAACATGTGAAGACAAAAGGGTGGGAGACCCAAGCAGTTCTCTTCAGCACTAACTGGAAAGCAGAAGCTCTATTTAAAATGGGCATTGGAGCTAGAGCATCATTCCCTGATTACAAAATTTAAGTAACAAAAGAAAACATTTAACAGTTGTCAAGGAAGATCCACTCCCTAACAAAAACTCCACAGTCCATGAAAATTACAGTGCTTAAAAAAATATTTCCCAGTTACACAACAGACAGGGGATTAACATCTTTGAAGAAATCTAAAATTAAACACCAAACCCCAAATCATCCAGCTAATAAAATGGACTAATGAACTGAACTCTCAGTTCTGAGAGGAAACACAGATAGCCAGTAATTACTTAAAAACACCCAGCAGCCTAAGCTACCAAGGAAATGCAAAAACAGATTCTTACCCTGGCCAGAGGGTTACCACCAAGATATGAATAATGACAAATGCCAGTGAGGACAGGAAGTAGGGAGCTCTAACTGACTGCTAGTGGGAATACAGATGGAAATCAGAATGGAGGGCTCTCAATAAACTTAGAATACCGCATGACACAGCCGTATCACTCTTGGATATTACATATCTATGTTTACTGCTGCTCTACTATAACAGTCAGGAAACAACTATCCTATAAGTGAAGCAAGCCAAACTTAAGACAGAAACCGTGCTTCCTTTAATATCTGAAGCCTAGATTTGGGGATCGGGACAGTAGGTAGGTACGGGGCAGACATGAAACTAGAAGGCAGCTCATGAGAGTCGGAAGGGCTTTAAGAGGGAAAAGAGACTTAACATGCCAACACAGAGCAGGTGAGATGATCTGAGGGAAGGAAGGAGACCAGCCAGAGAGGAGAAAGAGGTGGTAGGAGAGACAGTAGAGAAGAGAGATTAATGATAACAAAGTATAACAAACCCATTACACTTTGTTGGCTAACTTAAAAGTTAAGGGGAAAAAATACAACACACTAGAAAAGCCACTTAATCCAGACCAAAGTTTTGGAGACTTTAAATCTGGTAAAACCAGCCAGGTGATGGTTGCCCACACCCTTAATCCCAGCAGAGGCAGGTAGATCTCTGAGCTCAAGACCAGCCTGGTCTACACAGTGAGTTCCAAGATAGCCAAGGATATACAGAGAACCTGACTCAAAAAACACAACTGGCAAAACCAAAAGATTAGTTTAAATTTGGAATTTTACATAATACCTATCTTAGAAAAGGGCCTGGATAGGAAGGCCTAAGTAAAACAACAGTGGCTGACTGAGGACCCCAAGAGAGGCATCTAGACAGTATGACAGAGGGTGACAGAGTGACCCACTGCAGCGTCACCTGGGGAAGAGCACTAGCAGGAGGAGGCTAGCGGACGGACAGAGTTCCACTCCAGATCTCTTCTGATGCTCCTGGGAAAGGGAACACCACTGCCAAGGGTCCATGTTCATACAAAGCATACTACGGGAAAAGCCTCTTTCCTTCTCATCAGAACTCATTCTACAGTGACAGGCACACCTTCCCTTCTATCAGCCTGCACAGCTGTGCGTTCCCATCCATGTATACTGGTACTCAATCAGATCTGCCTTGGCCTCCTTCACCTCTTCTTCCCCTCCTTTTCCAAGCTGGTCTCTCCCTCTAGAATAGAATTTCTTCTATATTCGCATCTTTAAAGAAATATAGACCTTTATAGCCCAAATGTATGAGAGAAAACACATGGTATTTGTCTGAATGTAACATTATTTTGCTTAATGTGATGATCAATCAATTTTCTTGCAAATAATGTGTTTTATTCTTTCTATTTATATTCTGAATAATATTCCATTGTGTGTGTACATCCATATCCATACCCTTTACCTACTCACTCATTGATTCCCAAGCCCTGTACACAGCGCCACAACAAAGATAAATGTGCAGCTATCTTTGTCTGTAGACTTTTATTTCACTGGATGTATGCCACTGGTGATATAACTAGATTCTATGACAGTTCAACTTTTTTTCTTTGCAGAATCTACATACTGATTTCCACAGTGGCTACAGTAATTTACATTCCTAGCAACTGTGTACGAGGAATCCTTTTTCCCAGCATCTTCACCAGTAGATCAGCATGCCATTATCTCCTTCATGATAGAGTCTCAATGTAGTTTTTAATTGCATTTATTTCATGGCTAAGAAAGTTGAGAAATCTTTCATATATATATATATATATGTATATATATATATATCTATCACATGACCATATTTATACTATGTGTACTATTGTGAAAGACATATCTATACTTGGGGGTTTATGTGCCACAGCACACATATGAAGGTCAGAGATGTTTGTAAAGCCAGGTATCTTCTTCTAAATGGCATGTATTTAGAGGCTCAAACTTGTGCTGCCTGCCTGGCTTGTGCAAGTAATTTGCCAATTACTTATTTGTTCTTCTGGTGTTTAATTTTTTAGTTCTTCATGTATCTGGGAATTAAGCCTTTGTTGGATCCCAGTACAGACTGTCTTTACCATGGGGAATTGCTTCTTTGCTGTGTAGAAGCTTTTAAATGTGAAAAAACCCTGTTTGTCTACTCTTTCTGTTGTGTTCTGTCTGAGTCACTGGAGTCCGACTTAAAACAGTTTTTCCTTATGTCTCCATGTATTTTCCTCTGGCCATTCCAAAATTTTGGAGATAGACATAATTTTGAATTTTAGTATTGATATACCAAACATTTTTTTACTACAGGGGTTCTAAACCTGGGGGGAGGGGAGTGATACTGGTCTCATTGAGAACTCCTTTCTAACTCTGCCTGTCCTGCACACAGCTAAAGAGCTACCTTTAAAAAAATGGAGTATGTTCTCACTTCTTAACTCAAACGTTCTAGATTACTTCCTACAAGGTTCAGGTATCAGTCCATGTGTCTATAGAGACTCTCTCTCATAAGGGCAACTTACTACCTGTGCTCCCAGTTATCTGCTCTACTCAGAAATAAAAGTTGATCTGTAGAGACCTGGCTGCTTTTGCACACAAACGCTGTCCTCAGAGCTTCCTTTCTTTGACCCTTCTTGTAAGTTTACATGAACATGAAACCAGGTTAAGTGACAACACAATACTCTTCAGTCTTTGCTCTAGGTTTAAAGCCTCTTTCTGATTGTATCTGCTTTTGCAGTAGCAGCTCCTGGGCATACTCATTTTTTCACATTTATCCTCATATTTCAAGACCCACATTTTCAAGTCTGAACAAGTGTCTGAAGTTCCCGCTTCTCTATACTGCCACTGCTTGTCTGCCAGTGAACAAACAGTATCATCTCCAGCTGATCCTGAGACCCTCCACTTGTTCTCTGATCTGGTCCACAGCCACATCCTGGACATGAACTCTTCCAAAGCTAATCCCTTGATTTCTGCACTTTGACCATTATCTTCTATGCATCCTCTTTTAACTTTATTACATCCAAATCTCTTACGCAAACCTACAGACCTTTCTAACTGGGACCTCTCATTTTCAAGGAATTTTACTACACAAGGTTAATTTTTTGTGTCCTACCTCACTAAATTAATGAATCCAAATCAACTTTCTTGGAATCCGTAGAGCAAAGCTGGAGAAAAATGACTGTATGCATTATAAACTTATGAATTTCAAACACAAACCTTAACAAAGGCCAAAAATTAATCATGTTACCTAACCCTGAGAGGTAGGTGTGAGACAGAGAGCACCTGCCCTGCTTTCCTAGACTGTTAGGAATCCTCCATGACAGAGCTCCTCATGTCATGTCCTTCTGTTCAGGACAACAGCTAGCCTCCAACTGGTAGAGTCTTTACAGCACTGTGTCACAGAGAGAATGACAGGAGGCAGGAAGGCAAGGATCACAGGATTGATGTTTTTCACTGCACAAGACTCTATCCTTATTCCCTAATTAAATGTAAAATCTACACCATAATCCCCATGTCTGGATACTACGCAAACTGTAGGCACCTGGTTCTCTTACTAGATTGGGATTTTAAACTTTCAAAGTGCCTAGTACAAAATCTAAAATGTGAATCTCTGCTACGTAAAGTAAAAAAAAAACAAACCGAAAGAAAAAGACTTACCAAGGGTGGATCGAGATAACTATGTGTTGTTGACCACGTCTGGGGGGCAATCAGGCCGTACAGAGGGAACTGCTGCTGGGGGCTGTACACTGGAGGTAAGTAAAAGGACGTAGCATAACGCTGCTGCGTGTAAAGGTTCATGTCCAGAGGTCTAAATCCATTCTTTGGCAAAAAAGTGTTTATCGCTATTGCCTTTGCTTTTATCCGTGCCTGTTTGAAGACATTTAAGTTCCAATTATAACATTTAAGAATGCTGATCAGATTAAAAAAAAAAAAGAGGAGGAGGAGGAGAATGAGAAGGAGGAGGAAGAGGAGGAGGAGGAAGAGGAGGAGAAGGAGGAGGAGGAGCTATAAGCAATGGTCTTACTTACCCTAATTGGCTTTCCTTGAAAAGTTCTGACTTCTTCTCGAAGGTATTTGTAAGCCTAGGGGTAAGATCATCCAAAAGACCATTTTGTCAACTTTGTAAGTTAACTTTATAGCTCAAATAATCACATGTATGAGTGACTACAGCCGACAGGTTCCAAAAGGGTGACTGATTCCTGATACCCTTTCAGACACAGATCCCTAAAAATATCCTTATTATGGTACCTGAACCCCAAATTATTGCAAAATGTTTAAATATTTAAATATAATTTTTATAAGTATTAATAAATATCATATGAGCCTCCCCAAGCAACAAACTAAGACTCCTGATCTAGAAACAAAAAAGGAATGCCTCCTCCCTCATGTTAATCCCAATTTGAAACTGGGATTATGTAGTATAGAAAAGGAAGTGCTTGAAAGGAAAGAAAAAGACTGAACTATTCGAGCCATTATTACTATATAGCTCCATGCTCATCTGCAAATTAAATCTTTATCAAGCCCCGACTTCATGCAGAGGCTCCTGTTTCTCTTGTGCTCACCTCTCCGATTCCCCAGGTAGGCTGCAAGGATGCACCACACGGTGCTTCTTCCCTTTTGGTCTTTCAGGTTTTTCTGTATTTTTTTTTCTTCTAATTCTGATCGTACTAATTAACATTCATACTTGCTGGTACGTTTTCCCTAAATCAGACACCTCCTCTAAGAGCACAAAACTTCTCAATACCTTTAAAAGCACCTTGTTACACAATGGATGCCCTTCACAGGTCAGGGGTAGGTTAAAATTTTTCCACTTTTCTCTTCTCAGATCTGAGACCAGATCTGATTTCCTGAGACTGTTTCCTCACATACACTAAAGAAGTAATGTGACATGCTTTCAGTAGTGCCACAGAAATACACCTGTGGGTTCCTAGAGGCTCAGCATCCTAACTTCTGCTATGTACTCACTGATGGTAAACTATGCTGGCAAAGGAATGCACTTACCTGCTGTGCATCAGCTTCTGTTTCAAAGGTAATAAACCAATTATCATTATAGGCAAATTCACAGTTTATAAATTTTGGTAAATTATCTCCTTTAAATAGTGCTTCTACTTCCTATAAGAAACAAAGAAAGTTAGAAATTAGTCCTCACTTTCGCTAGCTTCTACTTCCTATAAGAAACAAAGAAAGTTAGAAATTAGTCCTCACTTTCGCTACTTCTGGTCCTCATCAAATTAGGTGGCAAAGGTATTCCCATGCTACACTGCAGCAATGGTGCAGCTCTGTCCCTCTTTCAGAAACACTGCAGGGAGCACAGCAGGACCACATGCCACAGAGGAAGTGATTACCGACAGCTTTCCCTCCTCACAAGGAACTGGAATATGAACAGCAAGGGCCGGGGATGTAGCTGGCTTGGTAGCATGCCTTGCCTAGCACACAAGAAGTCCTGGGTTTGATCCCCAGGAGCACATAAACTGAACATTGTCATACATGTCTGTAATTCTAACACTCAAGGTGGAAGCAGAACAGTCAAGCTCAGGGCCACTTGGGGTACATGAATCCTTACCAGAAGAGGGGGAGGGGAGGAAGGGAAGAGGGAGGAAGTAAATAGTGTTTTTCAGTAGGCTGATAAACACACAATTTTATTTTAAAAGATAGCTTGAAAAATAAAAATGTTAGCTGAACTTTTGTTTCTGGCCAAGTTGAACTAGATTTACAGTCCCAGATAGCACAAGTGGAAAGATAAAACATGTGCTATAAGGCTTTTTAGACACCTGGCATTAACAGGCTGGGAGCCTTCCCTGAGAGAACATGAATAGAGTGGGCCAACAGTGCCCAGCCTAGGGTTTCCAGGTCGCAGGATGGGCAAGTCTCCAGAGCTTTGTGGAGGGTTCTCTCTAGGCCACTGACCAGAAACTAAACAACTAAAATGGCCAGGCAGAATAACCCTACAGCCAGCTCACTGGGCAGTCAGAGTGGCAAACCTCAGCTCAGAGAACAGAGAGCAAGTGAACAAGAGCGGGCCTGCGCCCATAGGAAAGCCACTCTCCGCCACTTTACAAATGTGCCGAAAGCAAAGTGGCGCCAAATAATTTCTTGCCTGTGTTTTGGAGCTGGGAATCTTGCTGTTTGGCTCAGAATAGCCTGGACTTCTAGGCTTAAATAACCCTTCCTGCCTTAGACGTGAGTAGCTGGGACTACATGTGCACACCACACCGAGGATCTTAACTGCATCTCAGAATATCTACTGGAATTCAAAACTGTTCAGTACCTAGTAAAGCAATAATCACATAGAGAAAAGAAAAGTTGGGCTATAATGAGAAAGATCAACCAGATTAACCTTATAATAAAACAAATGGCAATGTTAATAGACAAGAACAGTGGAATCGTTACTGAAAGTCCATCTCAGAGGCCCAGAAAGGGGAAGCTTGAGAGTGATTACCTTCAAAGCTATGCATGAGACTTATCTGTAACCAAACTGCTTAAACAAAGCTACAACCTTCCAAGAGCCAGAGAAAAAGGTATGTAATGGGGAGGAACAAAGGAAAAAGCTGGCATATGTTTTTCAGCAGAAACAATGCAGATTAGAAGAGAACAATGTGATTAAAATACAGGAATCAAAAACACTCCACCAATCCTGAAACATAACCAAGCCAAAACAAAACAAAACAAATAAAAAGGGGGGAAAAAGAGAAAAGAAAACAAAATCCCATAAAACAAAAACTCCAAAAACCAAAATCAAAAACCAAAACAAAACAAACACCCTTTAATGAGTTCCAAATCAGGATTCTCTCAAACACACTAAAGTTGAAAAAAAGGTTTTTCAGTACCAATATGTGTCCTGAAAGTGTGTCTCATAATCTCTCTCAAAGGAATTAGGCAAAAAGACAAATGGAACCTGACAGAAAGGTCAGAGATAGGATTGCCCAACCTTCAGACATTGCAACAAAGCAACAGCATCAACCAGGTTCAAAAACCAAACACAAACATAAAAAACTCATCCCATTTTAAGCTTATGGTTTTGTGTTAGATGGCATCCTAGTTACCACATACTGCATGCAGGTGGTGGGCTGCAGACCAGACACGCCCGAAAGCAAGCACTAAAGATAGTAAATATCAGGGCCAATCATGGTGGCACAAACCTAAAATACTAGCATTCAGGTGGGTGAGGCAGATCATGAGTTAAAGCCCTTAAAAATGAGACCTTGCCTCTAAATAACCAAACTAAACCAATCACCCAACCAAAAAGAGTTATACCTAGGGAGACAAAACAAACAAAAATCCCAAGCCCAAACAAACAAGAACAGCAAAACAACAGAAGCAAACAAAACAAACTAAAAATGATAAAGAGCGAGCAACATCATATACTCTCCCCACCCAGTACTCTTATTTCTTAACCCATTCAATCTTCAATTTCAAACTCCCGAAATATGCAAACCCTATTATTTTTTAAAATTTAAATATATAGAGGAATCCTGAGACCAAAAGGCATGACAGTTATTCTTCCTACAAGTGAATCACACTGTAATTATTAGTGTATACACCCTGGGAAAAGGTTGTTTCTGTGAACAGTTTTTCTCAAATAAACCCTTTCAAAAACATGAAATACACATGTCAACAGATGCCAACAACAACAACATCTCAGGACAATGTCAAGTACCACAAGTAGAGGGATGACTTACTTCCACGGGGGTAGACTCAGATATTTCACGCAATATTACTATGCACCGGTTTTGATTTGGCCTTACTTTCTCTCCTTTCTCATCCACTTGGACTAAAGGTAAAGCTGTGAAGAGAAAAAAAATAAATGATAGAAAACACACACATTACATGATACTCCAACAGTATATATGAGCGCTCATCAGAGAAACCTGTACACATGGCAAATTATTAAAATGTTCAAAACCAACACAAGCTACCAAATCGTTTAAACCCATCTAGAATGTTGAATTTTCAAAATGAAGGAACATGTAAACCTAAAAGATCCTGCAAGAGCTACCAAATATACACAAAGAGGTGATGGTGTATAGATCAAACAGATGAAATACTAAAAGTGCTACCCATAGGGTTAATGGTTTTCTCCTTCCTACAGTAAAATCTGACAGCTCTGTCAAATACCCAAGAATAACTCAATAAACAGACTTAGTGTAGTATGGACAGACAGAGCCAAGCTGATGGTTCTTTAAACTAGATCGGATGGAATCAAACCCAGCTACACTCCTCACGTCTATATTCTAAACGGCAATACTGGAAAGTAAGCTACTGCCTTAGGAAATGTCATGTAATACTTCAAATTCCTACTGATCATTATGCTTCACACAGTCTTTAGCTTTTTGATAAAGAGAGAAAAACAAAAAATTTTATTTGTGACTAGAAAATCCAATTAAAAGGTTGACAAAATGGCTCAATCAGGTAAAGGCACTAAGTGCTCAAGCCCACTGACCAGAGATCAATCCCCAAAACTCACTCCAAACTTTGTCCTGACCTCCATGTAGCACAGTGGTACATACAAACACCCCCTCCACACACACACACAAATGATAAATTTTAAAAGACATCCAACAAAGCTCTAATGGAAGATATCTAAAGCTCTTTTAATAATACTGTTAAGTCCAATGCACACAAGAAAACTTTTCAGACAACTGTCTCATCAATGCATAGGGAAAGGGCAGCATAGACACATACATACACACACACACACACACACATACACACACACACACAGAGGATAGTTTGTGAGAGAAGTAAGACTTTCATTCAGACACGGTAATGTCTAAACATACAAACATTTGCAAGCAATATGGATGTGCTGGCCTATGTGGCACACTGTACAACATATTCTTTGTGAAGAAGCCACTGTATACAGCTGTGCCACATACACAGCACTTGCAAGGAAAAGAACAGGAAAAATCCTTCACCTGGAATTTGTAGTTTGCGTACAGAAAAATGAATTTTTATAATGAAAAACAGTTTGACTTAAAAGGAACACGACACATCACAGCAAAGTCTGTAAAGAAGGCATCATACAAATAAAGCACAATTTTGATACAAAAGGTAACACTTGTATCCCTAAAGCACTTATAGGCTTACTGTGGAGGGTTTAAACATTCACATTATGTGTCAAATTTCCAAGAAACAGCTTCATTCACAATAGTTAAGGAAAAAAAAATCACAACAATATTTCATCAAAACTCAAGTGCCACAAAGGTACCCATAAGTCTATCTGATGGCTTCTGGTGAAGAGGTTTCTAGTAAGACAGATATGTGAAGACAACAATCTTTTCACTTTAAATAGGCATCTACTTACATCTTAGCACTTCAACAATCAAATCCACATCAGTACTCAGTTTCTTGATGTGGTCAAGGTTAGCTACCGTTGTAATTGGCACATACTGGTCACTATCCATCTGGGAGATAAGATACATGTCGCTAGCGAGATTCTCCCTGTTGAAAGAAAGCAAACTCTTTTAACTAATATTTCTTAAAAAGAAGTTTCACCAGAGGTATCAATGTGGTGTGGGACAGGTTTGGGGTGAGAGCTGAGTCTAAACTCCATCTGATACTTGCTCATTTGATGCAATCAAAAGTAGCCAGTGGATTAATTCTTGTAAAATGCAGTTATAGCCAGGCATGGTGGCACATGCTTTTAATCCTAGCACTTGGGAGGCAGGTGTAGGTGAATCTCTCTCTTATTTGGACACCAGCTTTGTCTACAGAGCAAGTTCCAGGGCAGCCAGAGCAACACAAAGAAACCCTGTCACAAGAACCAAAGTAAAACAAAAAAATGCAGCTATAGCTCACCTTTGTTCTGGACAGTATTTGAGCAATTTATTAAAAATTGCACATTTTTTTCAAATAAGGAAATCCAGCTAAAAGCCACAAGAAATATAAAAAGGTTAAAATGAAGTTAGTGCCCCAAATGCACCATAAAGTCTGGACACATGTTAGAGGCACTGCAGATTGGCTCTGGCATCTAGGTGCCATAGCTAACAAGAAGGAAACAGGATCAGCACCGTCAGTCAGGGCAGAAGGTACAGCACACCACCAGCAATTAGGAAAAAGTGTGCTACTTCCTGGCATGTGGGCCAAAGAAAATGCTTCCTGCAAATTCTCATGAAAAAGACTATGTGTAATGTAACACAGAAAATCTCAAAACACCACAAAACTAAAATACAGTAATGGGTTGCTAGGCCTTTTTACAGTGTCTCTCAGTGAAGGTCAAACAGTCAGAGAGAGTAACTCACTTGAGAGGAAACTGCTCATCTCTTGACGCAGGCAACAACACTTACAGCTACGGGAGGACTACACCAAGGTTTATGAATGGCAGGGAGCTGGGCTTCACAATTTGGGACTCATTTTCACACCATACCATTTGCTAAAACTCAGTACTGTATTAAGTCATGATGAGAAGAAGGAAGAAAGGAGGCCCAGGCATTGTTCATTCATCTTAAACAGGAACTCTTGGTGTCCTCAGAGCTACAGGGGACTTCACTTGTGGCTAGTTACTTCCTTCTTACTCAAACCCATCCACACGTCTACTAACTGAAAGGTTCATCACTACCTTAAAGGTTCTACTACATTTTTCAACAACAACAAAATGTCATTTAAGGTAAACAAAGTCAAACATATACCTAAATGTGGGCAATATACACAAACAAACCAGCCCGCTACAGCAGTATTTTGGCCATTTATCTGAAGGCTCTTATGGAGGACTCATTTATGGCATATTGCGCTTATGCAACAATCCATAGTGAAGTCTAGACAATCGTCACCAAAATGGATCTGAGGCAAACTCTTCGGCATCCCTGGCCTGAGGGTCATCACCAGTTCTCTACAAAACTTCTGGTGAATAAACAGGCATGAAATTAGTTAGTTATAAACATACTACTATGAAAACTCACATTTGTGGCCATAACCAGTGTGTAATACAAGAGATATTAGGCATTAAAAAATTACTAACAGCCTTACCTAGATAAACAAAATTCCAATGTTTTTTTAAGCACTTCCCGAGGGTCTTCCTGGCTTTCTGGTTGAGACTCATTTCCTCCTATATAGAAGAAATAAACAACTCAGAAAAAAATAGCTTAAAATTTACCAAGCAGTTAATTCAGTACAGCACTCCTGTGTTCTTGCCTGTGTACATGCACAGTAATATGAAAAGTGCTATTTTACCTGAGAAAAAAGTAAACCGTGAAAAACAAAACCAAATCATTTCTCCTAAAACAAAAGTTAAGAAAACAAAGATTAAATTTCATTAACAAAGTTTAGCAGCAGTTTTGTCAACACAGGCTTCCTTGGTGTTTTGCTTTACTTCAAAAAGGATTTTTCAGGTAACAGACAAAAATACTGACTGACTCTAAATAACAGCACAATATAAAGAAAAGAATCAGGCCGGGCGATGGTGGCGCACGCCTTTAATCCCAGCACTCGGGAGGCAGAGGCAGGCGGATCTCTGTGAGTTCGAGACCAGCCTGGTCTACAGAGCTAGTGCCAGGACAGGCTCCAAAGCCACAGAGAAACCCGGTCTCGAAAAACCAAAAAAAAAAAAAAGAAAAGAATCAGAACAAAGAAATGATAAATACAGGCGAAACCTAACCACCCCAGATAGAAATAAATAAAAAGGAAGGGCTGTAGATTGTTGACACACTGGCCATCTGGACTAAACTCTATGGGAGAATCTTCATGAGAAGACACCAAAGAAATCAGATTCTCAGACACAAAACTCTTTCTACATCAAGAACAAAAAACAAACCAGCTCAAGAAAGATGTCTGGTGGCTGTGTAGGTATTTATGTGTATGGGGTCACAGACATCGCAGGAGAGGCAGTGGCCTCTGGCAGAGTGAAGTCAAGTTTGGGCTGACTTCACTCTTAGCTCTCAGGATACCTTATGAACTATTGTTTAATATCACAGAGATGAAAGGGATTGGATAGGTAAAGAGTGCTTGTACATATGTCAGCCAAGTGAACACAAAAGACACTTGTATTCTAAAAGTCAAGCTTAAAGACCATGACAAAGCAACGACAAAGCAGGAGAATTCAAAACAGACAGTTAAAAACAGTGTTACTGAGCTTCCACAAAATCCATCTTCACCAGCAAAACGGAATTAAACTGCTAAAATAACCAAGGAACAAAATAAACAAGACCATGAGACCTGGAAGTGAAAAAATGACATGTCAATCCCTGATCTGGAGGTTTGCCCTGGTTATCTCATTTAAATTTGTTTACCATTCTCCAAATTGAAGAGATTTTTATTTGTTATAGGAATTGAGAATTCAGCCTAAATGAAGCAAGTCCTCTGTTCTCAAGAGGCCAACATTCCATTGAGAGAGGCAGACAATGGACAGCTAAAGGAGCCACTGCCGGCATAATGAGACTGAAGTGACCCAGAGGAAAACAGCCTGGGCAAGCGGCCAGAGAAGCACAGTGCTGCCCCACATGGAAGATGCTATCTGAAGCAATGGAGGAAAGTGGAAGTCAAGTTCTAGGCAGAAGCCCTGAGAGTCAGAGTCAACAGACAGACAGTGAAGTCACAGCAGGATAACTGGAGGTTAACACAATCATTGAGGGTAGACGACCATTCAGGACTCAAACCACTGTAGCCAAGTAAGGAAGACAAAAGGTCTGCCACTTAGCCCGGGGGCATTTTAACCTTCCTCTCTGAAGCAATAGGAAAGCCAATGGCTACAGAGAGATGTATCTGAAGGCCCATGATGACTACCATGTGAGAAGTAGAGAGGGCAAGAGAAGAAAATTATTTAGTGGTGTGAAGGAATCACCAACTAAAAATGACACGAGGTTGGAGAGATAGTTTTGTTGGTATGTGCCTGTTGTGCAGGCCGATGAGGACTCGAGTTCACTCTCCCACACCCACAAAACTAAACTGAGTGTGATGATACCCATTTTCCCAACACTGGCTGGGTGGAGATGGGGATGGAACAAAGACAGGCAGATCCTTGGAACTTTCTGCCAACTACTCCAGCCTAATACTCAGACCCCACTGAGAAACCTGGAATGACTTCTTCCTCAAGAACAACACTGGGGTAGGTTTCTAGTCATATGTACATATACACGTGCAAGACATACTCATACAGACACACAAAACAGACATTTTAAAAACCAGGGTGAGATATAGCTCATTGGTGGAGTGCTCCCAAGACTTTAGAGGCCTAAGGTTCAATCACCAGTACTACAAGGGAAAAAAAAAGAAGCAAAACAATAAAAAGATCTAGTCAGAATAAGGTTTTTTAAAAAGAACTGGATAAATGCAATTACCAAACTGTAAAGACAACTATGTGTAACCTTTTTGTTGAAATGACTGGATAAACTGGGCTTTGCTGGAATAATTCAGGGTAAAATAGTAGTGAGCCATATAAGCGCATAGAGGGACCACAAATGCATATTACTAAGCAGAAGCGGTCAAGCTCAAAAGGCAACTCACGGAATGCTTTCCCTCTGGTACCCTGAAAAAGGTTACAAAGACAAAACAAATTCCCTAAACAAAACAACAACAAAAACAAAAACACTGACTGCCCAGGGCTGGGGAAGAGGAATTGATACAGAAAACACAGCAGTCTGCTTTGACTGTGAGATCGTCCATGATATTACACACTGACAACAAATGTTGTTATATGCTTGAAATGTAGAATACCAAAAAGCAAACCTAATATAATTTATAAACCATGGACTTTGCGTGATAACGATGTTTCCATACAGGTTCATCAGTTGTAAACACAACACTCTGGGGAGTGATAGTGACAGTGGGGGGTGGGGGGTAACTACACAGTGTGTGGGCAAGCACATAAGGAAACTATGCTGGATTTTCTGTTCCATTTTGATATGAATTAAAAATCGCATCTTTAAGGGCAGTGGTGACACGCGCCTTTAATCCCAGCACTAGGGAGGCAGAAGCAGGTGGATCTCTGAGTTCGAGGCCAGCCTGGTCTACAGAGTGAATTTCAGGACAGGCTCTAAAGGTACAGAGAAACCCTTTCTCAAAAAACCAAAACAAAAATAAACAACAAAAACCAAAACAAAACAATAACACTCTTTAAAAAAAAAAAGGTAACATCTTTCCTAAAAACTATGGAGTCTCTGTACCCTAAATAAGACATCTACATCACACCTTCCAAGGCTCAGGTAACATAGCTGAAGATGGAGGGTAGGAATATAATCGCCAGAGGTTGGGGAAGAGTGCTGCCAAACAGTGACATGCACCTCACTGCAGCTGTGGTGACAAAATTGAGCCTGTTATCATTTCATTTGCTATGAGTAGGGGAGGGAAACTCATGCAGCTATCCCAACTGTTAACAGGTACTGGGAGAGGGACTATTTCTTTGGTAATACAGCCACTCATAAGCTACCAATGTCCCAGTGACAAGCCTCAACTCATGTTCAGGAAGTGAGCCTAATTAAACCCAGCAGGAAGGAAAGACTCACAGTTTGTTATTTTTGTTTTTCAAGACAGGGATTCTCTGTATAATGGCCCTGACTATCCTAGAACTCACTCTGTAGACCAGGCTGGCCTCGAACTCAGAGATCCACCTGCATCTGCCTTCCGAGTGCTGGGATTAAAGACATGTGGCACTACTGCCAGGCTAAGAATGACATCTTAAAAGAATAAAGATTCTTGAGACCATTAGTCATGGAAATTCAAGCTTAATCACAGTGAGCTCTGCTAGCTGCTTCCTTGGAGAGAGCGTCTGACTGAGCTCCTGGGAAATCTGGGCCCACTGCAGTGGAGAGCGGCTTCACAGTTCCTCTCCCTACCCTTCCCTTCCTTTGGTTTCACTCCCCAGTGTAGGGCATTGAATCCAGGACATATGCTAGCATTCAAGTTCTGTAGATCACACCAGACACAAATCTGCAGACAAGGAACCGCTTTCTTGCCATCACCTATAAGTGTTTCACATCAGCACACACCCTGGCTTCCAAAGAGAATTAAAGTATTTCTGCTTTTCCTTCCAAAAATAGCTTTAAACACCCCTTTTACAAAGAACAATATTGGGGTATGCCCTGGATGTGTGCCTGGGTGGCAGCTGAATTGGTTAGTCCAGGCCACAGGGACAGTTCCTCTAGGGTGAGGGGCAGAGCCAGCTCTCTGGGACAGGGTGAGGTGGGACAAGCTTTCCCAAGGGTGTGTGAGAGCAGCTCTATTAGGGGTGGGGGCAGCTTTCCCCTGCAAGTTGATCACAGATTTAAAGCAGAAGGTTTGACCATAATTTAAGAGACCCAGTGTTTACAAAACACATTTCCCACTTGACAATGCTGAGTTTTGTCATTATCTGAGAGTCTTAAACTAAATGTAGTTTCTGTGGATCACTATGTTCCACACAGCAGAAGCCTGCATCTTCCCATCTGCCAACTCCATTTCCTGATCTTCCTGTCTGCTAACTTCATTTCCTGCTCACTAAGGTAAGGCTTCCCTATACTTCCAAATGCTGACAGAGAGCAAGGCAGACTGAGACAGGACTTGATTTAAAACTTGAGGCAATTACACACTGCAACAATAAGAAACAAAAATAAGAAAGGAAAAAATGTACTCAACAGGTAACTCCCCAAGTTTCTTCCTTTCTTCCTGACACTCACTGCACTGACAAGGGGACACAGACTCTGCAGTGAAATTTCAATTGCCTTCATTGACCACTGTACTCTCAGCCCATCCGACCTGTCTGACCTTCCTCAGTCCAAACACTAACTCTCCATCTGCACACTTCACCCTGTAAACACCCTGTGCATCTCATAACTCGATGCCATTTGTCCCAGAAGCTAACTGATAATCTCCAGCACAGTCTCATTTCTGAATCCACCAGTTTCAAGGAACACTAAAAGGAGGCAATGAAAAATACATTGTTTAAAGACAGAGTAAGAAACTAAAGCATAAAAATTAAAATAAGCGAAACAAAATCCATAAAGTAGGCTTACCTGTCTCATTACTTTCAGGCAAAGGTTCGTATTCTGAATGGTCCAGAGCCAGAGTGCTCATGTCTGTCTGTTCTGCCTCCGGTAAGTCCGAGAGTGCCGCATTCTCGTGACTTTTGTCACCATCGCCATTGGCATCCAATCCTAGAATTACAATTTTATCCCAAAAGGCCATGTTAGAAGAATAGCTTTCTCTTAAAATAAAGCTTACATTAGTGGCTACTCAAAGTTTTTTTAATTGGATTATAAAAGCTCCCAAGGCTCTAAGTCAGTGGTCTTCAACCTTCCTAATACCATGACCCTTTAATACAGTTCCTCATCTTGTGGTGTTCCCCAACCATAAAATTACTTCATTGCTACCTCATAACTATAATTTTGCTATTGTTTTGAATCTCTAATGTAAATATCTGTGTTTTCCGATAATCTTAGGTGACCCCTTTGAAAAGGCTGTTTGACCCCCAAAGGGGCAGCAACTCACAGGTTGAGGGCTGCTACTCTAAATATTACCACAAACCAGGGCACAAATATGATTGGATAAGATAGGTTAAAATGTTAAGGAAGGCAAAGGTTTAAAAGCAGGCTCCCTACTCACCCTGCTGGTCACAGTCTGCAGGATGGCCAGTGGCCTCCTCCCACGCGGCATCCACACCAACAGCTGCACTACTCGCTTCCAAACGGAACATATGAGTCCCCCATACTTTTGCATTAGGATTTAGCTCTGAAACTTTAGTTGTTGGGACCTAGAAAAGATTTAGACACACACACACATAGATATGTATATCCTAAGTTCAACCAAATGCTGTTTTGTTAGTTTATAATTTAAAAAAAAAAAACATAAATTAACGTTAAGAGAATAAAGGCTTAAAGGGCTAACCTAGCTAGTCACACACACCTTTGGGATGAAATGAGGATCAAAAAAAAACCAAACCAAACCAAACCAACAACGAAAAATGTAGTCAGCCATCCTTACAAGGCCGCTACGCACTGCAAATAACAGACTCCTTCATCTCACCAAGCTCAGTCTCAACTGTGTAACTGACTTCCCCTACGACCTAACACAAATCCCAATTTATAGATTTACAAATTCAATACAATGTAGATGGAAACATCTTAATTAGAAAGTTCCAAGCACATAAACAAGAGAGAGAAAAACTAAAGCTCCTCCTAACAGCTAAGGCAGGAAACACCGTACACTCTCAGCAGAGCTACTGGCTCCCATTCCTGAGAGAAGCCTCCTTATCACCTCGGTGCCTTCACAGCAACTCCCGGAGCGACTACAGGTGGCTGCAGGTGATGTTGACCCTTCTAATCTAGGGCTCTCACCTGTACTAACATCCCACTGACAGCTGTGCAGTTATTTAATCTCTAGAAACATCACCTGGCAGTGTGGTGCTGGTCTCACTTTCTAAAGTGAACAGGAGTCTTTCTCGTCCTTCCTTCTCTCTCTTTTCTTTCCTCTCCCTCTCTTTTTCTTCCTTTCTTTCCTCTTTCTTATTTATTCATTTATTTTTTTTTTTTCTCTGCACAGGGTTTTCTGTATAGTCCTGGCTATCCTGGAACTCAATCTGTGGACCAGACTGTCTTTGAACTCAAGAGATTTGCCCACCTCTGCCTCTGAAGTGCTGGGATTAAAGGCATGTGTCACCATCACCTGGTAGAATTTTTCATTTTTTTGGTGGTGGATAATTGCATAAAAGTATTTGGTAGTGAAATGTAAAATCCAATGTGAAGCTCCACAGGTTCTGAATGGCTATTCTAAACTGAATGGAAGTTCACTGAGGTTTATAGACCTAGGTTCTGGTTAAAACTGCATGATGGGTTTATTTGCAGGTACTTTTAATTTTTTTAAAAAAGAAATTCAGATATTCATAATAAAAAATAATGTGATGAAGCTACTGGCCAAAGGCACTCAGCACGAAGCTTGGTTCCCATAGAGCACACGTTAAAGCATTAGCTCACTGGTTACAATGACAACAATAGCATCTGATGCGTAGATGCTGGAGACTTCGAAGATTTCCAGCTCAGAGTATCAGAGTACTCTTATAGGACCTTAGGTCATGTTCAATTCCAGACACAGCTGCTTACTGTTTCTAATACACCCGCACTTCTGTACTTCAGTCCAGTTTGTCTAGCATACCCTTTGATTTCCTTTCTGACTACTTGTATAAACATCTTTTAGATTAGGCCCAGTTCTCTTCCCAGTACCACAAATCACAAAATCAAGCTTTCCCATTCCAGTTTCATTCACTATATTAACAGACTCTCTTGTCACATGCTATACATTTTTTAAATTCCTAATACCAACTAATGTTAATCATTTCCATTTTTAGTACCTTTTGCAGCAGACTAGCATGAACAATATATGTTCTGTAGTTTATAAAGACAGATTTCATGGCTTCCTGGCTGTGAAGTGCCCACAAGCAGCACTCAGTTATTACAGCATGGCATGGTTAGTCTTCCATGTGTCTCCACCTGGACTGTATCTGTGATCTATGTAACTCTTAGGTGGCAAACACCAGACACACTTTGCTTACCACTGTGTTGCTAATATCCAGCAGTATTTAGAACATAGTAGAAAAGTACTTGGGAAATATACTGAATGAATACTTAACAAAGTAATAGCACAAGAAATATACATTTTCCACAAAACGACATGGTTTTAGCTCACATATGACTCAGACCCTACTGTTAAAAAATTATTTTTTTTTTAAGATTTATTATGTATACAACATTCTGCCTTCATGTATGCCCGCATGCCAGAAGAGGGCACCAGATCTCATTACAGATGGTTGTGAGCCACCATGTGGTTGCGAGGAATTGAACTCAGGACCTCTGGAAGAGCAGCCAGTGAGTGCTCTTTAACCTCTGAGCCATCCCTCCAGCCCCCTGTTAAGAAATTATTACATCTTAGATACTGAAGTGATGGTTCAGTGGTTAAGCATATGCTACTTTTTCAGAAGATCCAGGTTTGATTCGCAGTACTCACAGAGCGGCTAACAACCGTGTGTGTGTGTGTGTGTGTGTGTGTGTGTGTGTGTGTGTGATTCGCAGTACTCACAGAGCGGCTAACAACCGTGTGTGTGTGTGTGTGTGTGTGTGTGTGTGTGTGTGTGTGTGTCTTCAGTTCCAAAGGATCTGACACTCTCTTCTGGCCTTCTTAGATACTACACTTACACGGTGCAGGCATTCATTCAGGCAAAACACCTATACACATAAAATAAACAAATCTTTAAGTGGGGGACCTGGAGAATTGGCACAGTGGTTAAGAGCACGTGTTGCTCTTGCAGAGGACCAGAGTTTGATTCTCAGCGTCTATGTGGTAGCTCACGACCTCTTACTCAAGTCCAGGGAAACCGAAGACCTCTTCTGACCTTCCTTAGCACCAGGTACACACGTTACATAGATACATGAAGGCTAAATATTCATGCACATAAAATAATAAAACAAATCAATCTAAGTAAGAATTTGCCAGGTGATGGTGGTGCACACCTATAATTCCAGTCCCTGGGAGGCAGAGGCAAATAAATCTCTGAGTTCAAGGCTAGCCTGGTCTACAGAGCAAGTTTCAGGATGGCCAGGATGATACAGAGGAAAAAAAAAACAGAAAACTTTTAAAAAGGAAAAAAAATCATTATTCTTTAAGCAGCTACATTCAAGCCAGCTATGAATTTTGAGTGCTACACAATTTTGAGTGGTTAACTAGGATTCAGTAATAACAACAGCAGAGATCTTACACCCTGCATTCCTACTACAATCAGAACAAGCCTAACAGGCAAGTATCACCAGCACCCCCTTTCACAAGAAAACTAAGACCAAGAAAAGTTAAATAATCTGCCAATGGTAATGATGGTAGTTAGGAAATTGTGCTCTAATTTAAGCAAACACAAAACATTCAAGAACTGACTTCTCAAAATTCACATAAAAATATTTTTATTAAAGAACAACCTGCTATTATTTACTTAAAACATGGTGTATGAAACTTGTAAAGGATTATAAGAATCCTAGTTTAATCTGCCTGGCTCAATGAGCCAGAATTCCCACACACACACTGAAAATTTGTGGGTTGGAAACAGTTATTAAAACCAGAAGCAAGCTGACCTTAGCTGCCACATTCTAAAGTGATTGTACCTAGAAAGTCAACACTGCTTCTCTCTGAAGGATGAGGCATCCCACCAGCAGGTTCTGGTGTGCTGTACATTCAAAACACTGTGCTTTTCTTAAAAAAGCACTGACTCACAAATTTTTATTTTACAGATGTACTATAGAATGGTCTTGCCAACAGGATATTGAACAGAAACTAGAGGAGTGTCAGAGAGGAAAAAGTAGATGGGAAAACTAGAATAGGTGAGATAATGGAGTAAAGAGTTGGGAACACCTCAGGAAAGACTGAATTCTGAGCCACAACAATGCTACCTCTGCAGATACAGCAGCCCAATATAAAGTTACTTCTATAATACCTATAACAAGACTCTTAAATTAAGTTTTGAAAGTTAAGGCCAACACATTAAACACAGTAATACCAGACATCAGTATACTGCTTAGACATAATCTCACAATTGAAAAGCCAATTTAATACAGAAAGCATGCATCTTGCATAAAGCCACAAGGAAAAAGACAGCACTCAGTCTGTACTCTGCATAAATGTACAAAGCAGTTAGCAATTGGTAGTTGCTACTAATTGTGCACATTTAAATAAAAGATTCTTTGTATATTATCTTAAAAGTTTAATTGTTTATAGAGTTTTGTCCTCTCCAACTACTTAAGGAGACAAAGGACTATGAAGGTTAACTTTTCTGGTAACATTCCCAAATGTGGGTACAAGAGCAATGTGAGCATGGAGAAAAGGCAGGCAAGACCAGACCAATGAGCAAGTCCTCCAATTACCTGACCTAGTTAGTCCCATTTTACAATTCTCTCCTTAGTATTTGACTGAAATCTATCTCCTTCCTATTACCAGCAGCTTTTCTTAATGATTCCATAAAAATCACTACAAATAAACTACTGGCTGAATAAAGAAAAAAAAAATCTTTCTATTTTAGGCCAGGCTTTTGTATCTATGAGTTTCATATCTGATTCAACAAGTCACACATCAAAACTATTTGGGGGAACATCCTGTATACCTACTAAACACATACAATCCTTTTCTTGCTATTTCCCTAAACAACACAGTATAGCACAGCTATGCATGGTATCCAATATTTTAAGTATTCTAGAATGATCAAGTATGCAGGAGAATGCATATAGATTATATGCAAATACAGTAGTGTCTCACAAAAGGGACTTTTATCATTAATAATTTTGGTATCCATAAGCTCTTGGAACCAATCTCCTGCAGATAAAAAGGGATGAGTATATGTGTAACATTACTAACATTATTGTATTACTAACACTTCGGTGCACCTGTATAATGAGCAAGATTGGTTTTCTGTTGCTGAATAATATAAGCATTCACTACAGATCTAGAAAGATGCTCAAGTTAGCTACCCAACATCAGTAGCAAAGCTTCTTCCAAACCACTGAGATTGGTACACAGGTGGTTTGGACTGACACTAAGCTTTTAGGGCAGTTACAAGTAGCAAATTTTCTGCCTTAGACACAGTATAAAAAGACACACTTGAAATATATTTGTGTTTTGTAAGTATAACATGTTGTCAGTAACTTTAAATACTTGCTGAAACTCCTTCTACTGTCCATCTGACCTCTCAAAAGGGTAAGGGACACTAAGCAAAACAGTATCCGTACAAAAAGGTCTGCACAATGCTATGTGGGGTAATTAGTGGGGCATGCTTTAGCAACAACAGTTAACGCAGTTTAAACTCTGGTTTAAATATACCAATTAATAATATATATTTCTCATTTGAAAAAGGTTAAATTGATGCTTCATGCATTCACAGTCTTACAAATGCATCCAGACTGCCTACAACCTAAATTAACTAATTTTCATAAACACAATCAGAAGGTAAAGATTGCCAGAGCACGACACAACAAACACTGATACAGCATACTTACTAACTGTCCACCTCTATTCTGCCATTCCCAAACAACACCATCCTCTGACACTGGCAGCGGATAAGGGGTCTGTTCCAATGAAAATAAAGTATTTCCTAAGTACGGGAGCCTATTTTGCAGATTCTCACTAAATATTTGTGCATCTTCTGTCATGTTTTCTGTGGCTGTGTTAGCCCAGAGAAAGCCCACTTGATATCTACCACACCCACCTGTCAGTTCTTCCGAAAGTGCCTGACTGGCTAGCCCTGCTGTTGGGTAATAGGAAAATTTATTCAAACAATGAATATAAAACTCTTCTGGGATCCTGTGCCAATCCATTTCTGAGGAATTTTCAGACACATTTAGGATGTCCTGTGTTGGTGATGTGACACAGTCACCACTTGGCACTGCACACTCTCTACTGTCTGCTGGGATGGCAGGAACTGCCTGCAGAGTATCCCTGGGAATAGCTGCAGGCACATCCACTTGTATACAGTCAACACCAAAAAAAGAGGAATATCCCTCAGAAGCGTTGCATAATGCCATTTTCTTAAAAGTCACCTCAGAGTTTTTTGAAAACTGCATCTCTCCATTTAAAGTGGATTCTTTAAGGGTAGATTTGGCATTTCTTCTTTTTGTCCGATGTGGGCCTAAGCAGTCAATGCTGTTAGGATCAATACTGTCCTTATCCAAACAAAGTCTCTCTTTGTCTTCTTTGCATGTTAGTTTTTGTTTGCTCAATTCTGATGCATTGTTACCAAAGGTTCTAGAAACTTCTTTAACTGATTCAGACTTAATGAAATGCAGTTCTGGGCTTTTGTCACTATTAACCCACTCTGCTTCATGGGACACTGGACTGGGATTTAAAGGTGGTACAGCAGTATGGTCTGGGTATTCATTCACTCCATCTGTTTTGTAACTATTTTCAATTTGATTAGTTTCACAATCAGGATCTGCTGCTACGTCGGAACCAATACAAGTTACTGTGCTTCCACTGAGCACAACTTTACATTTAGGAACACTTGTTTCCCACTGAAAGATTGTTTTAGCATCTGACTCGGCATTTTCTATGTCCTCCTCACTGATCTCTCTATAATTAGCCCTCTGTTGTTCCTCTTCAGCCTTTTCTAGTGCACAGGGCCCACTGGATTGGTTGTGCGCTGCAACAACAGAGCTCTTCACATGCACTTCATCTCCTATGTTATTATGGAGGACTGTTTCCCTTGCTTCAGTGTCAGGACAGGGGAAAATGAAAGCAGGGGATGTTTCTGGGTCCTCAAGAGGTCTGGAGTGATCATAAGACTTGTCACTTGGCATTCTTTGTGGAAGTCCAAGCTTCAGCAGATCTGTCGTCTGGACCACCCCTTCTGTGTCTGGTTCACATTCCACTTGAGTTAGATTACAGGTCTCTGTCTGAGCCTTTTCTGTCCTACTACCTACACAGAGGTCTGCTTGATACCAACATTTCAACTCCCTATTGCCAAGGCTCTCAGTCTCTAAAATACTCATTCTATCTTCATCTTGGTAAGTGGAACCATTTTCAGAACACAAGAACATCTCACCTCTGTTTGCCAGTTGGATACTTCCAGTTTCCAGACTGCTATCTCTCGGGTTCTCCTTCATCTGCACTGGCTCCCGGTGGGGTATGGGATTAGGACCATCAGGTTTGTTCAAGGTAACTTCTCTGAGATTAACATGAACTGGGAGATATTCATTGACTAAACTCTCTGAAACTAACCTTTTGGGGCTTAAATTAATCTTATCTAGACCAAAGGAAAGGATCCTACCTGGACTGTTAACACTGATGTGAAAATAATCATTGTCCTCTAGTAGCTTTTCAGAGTCGTGCTCTCTTTCTGTTTTAGAGTTTAAACTTCGGCCAGCACTAACTGTTGTAGCCTCAGGTTCACCATTCCCATCAACATATGAAATGTCATTAAGTAAATTAACAAGTGAATCATCCACCTGACTTCCTACTCCTAAAGCACTGCTCTCTCTTTCTTCAGATACAGCACGCGGACACTTTAATGAGTCACTGCCTATGTTAATATTTAATTCAGGGAGTAGGCCAGTATTATGTAATGTAATATGTTCTGTGTGATCTTTAGGGAATTTGGCATAAACTTTTGCCCTCAGAGACTCAGCTTGCAGGTCACTGATGTGTGCTTCATCAGATGGTTCACAGTCCACCAAAATAGCCAAACTACATTCACTTTTCTCTCTAAGTGCTTCTTTTGTTTCACAGGGCCATAGGTTATCCTGGGGTAACAGTTCTTCATCCTGCAGCTTTAATTCTCCTGCCCTCTGTACAGTATTTGAGGCAGCACATTCTTCCCTGTTAGCTACAGGCCAATCCACTTGGAAAACTTCATAAGTAACAGCTGAATGACATTCTTCTGCAGCTGCTCCATACATGGGAGTGTACTGTTCTTCGTCCATGTTCAAGGACTCCGGATCTATAGCACAAATACTGTAAAATTTGCTCTCCCTTGAATTCTTACAATGTTTGTTACCAACACAAAAAAGGCTTTTATTTTGCAACTCTCCAGCAGATACATCTACAGAGTTATTCTTATTAAAACTACTTATTTGAACATTTAGAACTTTTTCTTTGTCTATTAAAGAGTTTTTACAAGTGGCCAGGTAACACTGCAGATGGTCACTTAGACAAGTTTCCTCCTGCTGATCAAAAGGCATGGGCACATGTGAGAAAGGCTGGTCATCTTCAGAACAAGCCTGTCCGTCACTACTCATACACAGTGGGTCACTGACAATCTCAGAATTCTCTTCAATAACAACAGTATCTAAATTCTTATCACCCTCATCTAAATTTTCAGACCCATGAAAGAACTCAAATGTGGAAGAGGAATTAGAATTCAGTGACTGCTTTGATCTATGATCCTGTCCATGCCCAGACCTTGTAAAAACTCTAGTCCACACAGTGACACCAGCGGCTGCTCGGCTGGGTCCATTTTCAACATTGTGAAGCTCCTCACCTTCAAGGGTATCAAATAATGAAGATAAAGTTTTACTTATCTTGTTCTCCGGTTTCTTCTCTTCCACAGATTTTTGTAACAGGCCAATTTTCTCATTGTCACTATCACTACTTAATTCTTTGCTGAAGCAACAGCCCATATCGAAAGTTCAAAAACGCATATCACAATGCTTGTCCTTTTCTGAGCTTCTACAAATACGTCTCACACTAACTTGCTATCATTTCTGAAAAGAAGCCAACACACAGTACCAAAAATAACTCCTTGCACAGCAGTCACATGCTACTGCCACTCAAATCCAAATCCTAATGACAACAGAGCCCCGCCTGGCATTCATCAGACTCCTTGTGCTGAAATCCAAATGGCACATGGAATGTAAAGGTACAGAACATCAGGGGAAACAGAAACATATATGTGCATAAACTTAATTCTAAAAACAACAAATTATTAGCACAGCCAGAAGAAATTTCAAAATTCTGGTCTTTTTTTTCCAAGTATTTCAGTACCTCCTGGATTTTATTTCATAAGACAGTAGTCACCAAAGAATTTCCTTTAAAGAAAACAATACCAGGAACTTAAACACTTACAGTTACTAGTCTGCAGGGGACACAGTGGGTAAGGGTACTTGCTGTGCAAACCTAATAACTTGAGTTCAATGCCCAGATGGAACATCTGACCTGCACATGTTTGCTCTGGAACAGGTGCACTTGCACTCTTACACACACACACACACACACACGCGCGCGCGCGCGCACATGCAATAATGAAAATTTTTTTAAAAAAATTCTACATTTTATAGCTACTTAAAAGTTTAATCTTACTAGGCGTACTGGCATACACCTTTAATCACAGCACTCAGAAGGCAGAGGTAGGAGGACCTTTGTGAGTCTGAGGCCAGCCTGGTCAACAAAGCTACACAGAGAAACCATCTCAAAAAACAAAGAAACAAACAAACAAAAAAAACTCCCTCTCTCCCTCCCTCCCTCCCCCCCTCTGTGTGTGTGTGTGTGTGTGTGTGTGTGTGTGTGTATATATTTAGCATTATATACTGCTAAAAATATTTAACCTGTAAGATACTGCACTAAGAGCAGACGGTTGTTATTTTGTTTCTTTTTTTAGGTTTTTTTTTTGAGACAGGGTTTCCCAGTAGCTATGAAACCAGTCCTGGAACTCACTCTGTAGACCTTGAACTCACAGAGATCCACCTGCCTCTGCCTCTCAAGTGCTGAGAATAAAGGCATGCCCCACCACCGCCCAGCTCAGTTGTCATTTTTAAACAAAAAAAGTATTGGCTATTTTCAGACCATCACGCTTTCTGACTGTGAGCCTACTATTCAGTATGTAGATACGTAGTAATTAAACATTCACTCAGAAACAGTGTCATCAAAAGGCACAGTTTGTTGATGGGTGGGGTGGGGTGCAGGAGGTTAAACCTTGCATAAGTCCAGCAACCACTCTACCACCAAGCTACATCCCAAGACAGTTCCTTTGGTTCAGTTCTCTTATCTTGTTATCTTTAAGTAATTTTAAAGAATTATTTCTGATTGGGCCAGTAGGATGGCTTAGTGAATAAAGACAGTGGCTGCCAAGCCTGACAATTCAAGTTTGACCCCTGAGATCAACACTGCGAAGGGAGAGAACTGACTCCCCCAATTTGTCCTCTGACCTCTATACACACACTATGACGTGTGTACACACATACACAGAAGGAATAATTAAATATAATGAAATGCTTAAGATCATTCTGACATAGTTCAGGCTTTATTGAGTTGTCTAGAGTTTAGTGCCTAAGAAGAATCAAGTTCCCAGGGCTGGAGAGATGGCTCAGAGGTTAAGAGAACTGACTGCTGTTCCAGAGGTCCTGAGTTCAATTCCCAGCAACCACATGATGGCTCACAACCATCTATAATGAGATCTGGTGCCCAGAATAATATATACATAATAAATAAATTAAAAAAAAATCAACTTCCCATATTACAATTAGAAAAGACTTGGCACTTCTCAGAAAAACAAGCACTTCTACTAATATTGCTTGTCCTTACCCATCTCTCTCAAACAGCATCTCTGCTCATTTATGCTGAAATGCAACAGAATCAACAACTGAAAATGGCCCTGAGGCCAAAGTAATTCCACTAGGAACACTGACTGGGGCAACTTGGCTTCAGAAAAGCAGTAGGAGTTAGACCTTGAACTCTTGCTTCTCTCGTGCTAAGATGACAATCATTGGCCACCACACCCAGTTTATACAGTACTAAGGCTCTCTCCTTACACGTGAGGCAAATCTTCTATCAACAGAGTTATATATTCAGTCTATGTCCTTATTCTGTTATTATTTAGAATTTGACTTGCGTACTCTAAAAAATCAATTACATTAGCTAAATTCAGATGAACTGAAAACACTGTCAAGAATACTTGAGAATAAATGTATCTGACACTTCCATTGTGAAAGAGACAAAATCAACACTTAACACATTCAAGGGCACATTGTCAAATGGGTCCTCCTTTGACAAACCTAAACATTTTTCTAATTCTTTTTACAAATACATATTTGGGATAATGCCATATCTGGCAATCTTGACTGTGGCTAGACAATCTGTGATAAATCTAAAAAACGAATTACCTGAGTCAAAGCTGGGATGGAACTTGTTTGAGAAGTGGTTTGCGATATAGGACCATTCATCTGTAAAATTGAAAACATAAAAAATTTCATCATTCTAACATAAAGAAAACATAATTTCAAACCATATTAAGAAGCAAAACCGCCGGGCGGTGGTGGCGCACGCCTTTAATTCCAGCACTTGGGAGGCAGAGGCAGGCGGATCTCTGTGAGTTCGAGACCAGCCTGGTCTACAAGAGCTAGTTCCAGGACAGGCTCCAAAGCCACAGAGAAACCCTGTCTCGAAAAACCAAAAAAAAAAAAAAAAAAAAAAAAAAAAAAAAACAAACAAACCCCCGGGGGGGGGGGGATGCATGTTTTTACATTGCAAAAAAAATTATGAATAATTATATTCAAAAGAAGAGAGAAGCTTTAAAATGAAGTACTAAGTGAAATTTCTGATAGTTTCAACAGGGGTGATTTTAAAAAGCTACTTTTCCCAACACTATTTAGAACTTTAAATATTATTGTTTGACAGGATTAAATTTGTTATTGTTTTGGTTTTTGAGACAAGGTTTCTCTGTGTAGCTCTGGCTATCCTGGAACTCATAGAGATCCATCTACCTGTGCCTCCTGAGTATCCTGGGATTAAAGGTGTGCACCATCACTACTCAGCTAGGATTAAAAGTTTTTAAAAAATTAATTATTTATAAGTCCATTGCATGCAAGTATATGCACTTGGGCGCAGATGCCCTCAGAGGCCACTGGATGGCCTGAAGCTGCAGTTATATTAAGAGGCTATGAGCTACTGGGGGGGAGGGGTGCCAGGAACTCTAAACATTGATCCATCTTTCTAGACCAGGATTAAAATTCAAAGGTAACCAAAACAACAAGTATAATAAAAATCCTAATTAACTTTACTATAATACTGTATTAGTGTGGGTGTTTAGTTTTTAGAGCTATTTTATATATATTTAAATGTTCTGCCTGGATGCCTGGTACCCATGGGGGTCAGAAGAGGGGTCAAGTTCCCTGGAACTGGATTATAGATGGTTGTTGAGTCATGATGTGGATGCTGGGAACCAAACCCAGGTCCCCTGCAAGAGCAACAAGTGCTCTTAATGATGGAGCCATGTCTCCAGCCCACATCTTTTTTCATTATTTTATTTCTTATTATTTGTATGTATGTTAGATGTATGTTTACAACATGTGTCTGAGTGTGTGGGGCGTGGAAGGGGTGCCACAGTGTGCATATGAAGTGAAAGAACCACTTTCACTGCTTCTCTCCTTCCACTGTGGAATATGGGAATCTAATTTAGATTTTCAGGCTTGTGGGACACTGCTTTTACTCATTTACTGGCCCCCGAACTGCATTTTCTTAATACAAAGTTTTAAGTATCTAAAGTTACAGGTGCCTATTGTTTTCTGTATCTAGTGCTGTGGTTCTCAGCATGTGAGTCATGACCCCTTTTGGGTTGCTTATCAGACATCTACATTATGATTCATAACAGTTATGAAGTAGCAACAAAAACATTTCATGGTTGGGGGCCACCACAACATGAGGAACTGTATTAAAGGGTCACAGCTTTATGAAGGTTGAGAACTACTGAACCAGTACTTTTAGTTTCTGTCACTAAATAAAAAAAGTATTTTTTAAAGATGAAAAGGGTTGTCTGAAATATTAGAGCTTGCTATTTGAGGGAACTGCAGAATAAAAACATAGAAAGTAGAATTTTCTTCACTACTTTCTCAACTATACCATAAAACAAGCTTTCCTTTAAAAAACAGGTCACAAAGCCCTCATTCCTGAGGGCATCCAGTTTGTTTCTAGAGACAAGAATGACACACACAGATGCCTAAGTTCCCGCTAACAACATCCTATCATACCACCCTTGTACAAGTGTGCTTCTGTTTTCAGACTTAACAGAGTTTGCTCTGTCTGTCTTTACCGCTAATGCACTGCTAAATAAATTTGTTTCTCTAGGTGTAGGGATCTCAGCCAGAACACTGGGTGAGTAAGAAGTCCTTTTGCCTCTGTACGACTTACTCGATACGCTTGTTCTAAGAGTCAAAGTTCAGTGTAGAGTTCTTTATCAGAAAAAGGAGATGGATGCCTGTGCCCTTGGTCTTCCCTCTTTCCAGCAGCACCTACCAGATGAGAGCTGTCCTTGCCCTCCTGGACTCGCTGTGCCTGCGGTTCAGCCACAACTTTAGCGTCCTGATCAGAAGTCATGGGCTCCACTGGAGAAGTATAATGCCAACCTCAGGACGCTGGAGAATGACAAGGAGTGAAAGGGTCACTTAAGAAGCACCAGTTTTTGTTGTTTTATTTTTGAGATGGTCTAACTCTGTAACCCAAGCAAGCCTGAAACTTACTATATAGTCCAGGTTGCCTCCAACTCACTGGAACCCTTCTGCCTCAGTTTCCCCAATGCTGGGATCCCAAGTGTGAGCCACTATACCCAGTACTTTGACTAATTTTTCTTAAACTACTAACTCTAAAAATACTTCTAAAATATCTGTTCACCCTTCTGGATCCCAAATAGTTTAGAAACAACTGCCCAGAAAATTCATGTTATTCACTGAGGCCTTAGCAAGCTTCTCCTTCAAACCAACCAGGTGAAACTGAAATCAGAAAACTTGGAAACTGTGTGCCAACACAAAAAAGCCCAGGAATTCATCTTAAAATCTAAAATTGAGGGGTTAATATTCAAGGCACACGAGTTCAAGAGTAAAAACCAAATAAACTAATTTCAAAATGGCCAAAGAATATAAGTACCCACCCCCCATCAATGGAGAATGACAAGCATACTTAGACATTCAAATACCTCACTAATCATCAGGGAAAAGCTAATTAAAACCACAAAAAGTACCACCATGCACCTGTTAGGACAGTTCTAAAAAGACAAGCGCTAACAAGTGTCGACATGGGTGTGGAGAACACAGAATGCTACTGGAAGGACTGTGTGGCCATTACTGAAAATGGTAGAGAGGCTTCTCAAAACTTTAAAAATAAAGCTACTACACTACATGATCCAGCAATTCCATTTTTTGGTATCCATCCAAAGGAAAAGCAGTAAGTTCCTCCTGAAGACAGCCTATGCCCACTGCAGTATCACTCACACTAGCCAAGTAAGAGAATCCCCAGCAGATGAAGGAAAAGGGGAAGGAGGGAAGGAGTCTTGCTTGCTGAACATAATGAACAGATAAACCTGGAAGACATCTGGTTAAGGAAAACTAAAGCCAGCACTGGAAGTTGAACACTGTATGATTCACTTACAAATACAATACAATCCTAGTCAAACACACACAGAGAGAAACAGAGAATGGTAGTTTTCAGGGAATGGGAAGGAAAGAGAAGATAGGAAGTCACAGGTCAAAGGGCACAACAATGCAGTGATTGAGGACGATAAGGTTTCCTGATCTAATACAACACAGGGCTGGCAATTCTTGTGCACAGAAGTCTGCTATGAAAGTAGATTTCATATGCTCTTGATGTACACTTAACGTAACATGAGGTGACTGATTATAAGAGCCATTTCACATGTATACCTCAGGTAAGTATATATTAAGAAACTAGAAAACCACGGAATCCACAATTGCTAAAAACAGAAATTATTTTTATGAATCCCAAATTTTTATCTTATAGTTTTTGAATGGTCCCATTGATTTACTTTCATCAACAACAGTTGTGGTCAGGGATGCAGAGCAAAGGCATGAGAATAGTGAGTGTGACCAGTATGATCTACATAGCAAGTTCCAGGCAAGCCAGGGCTACATTAAAGAGTAACTGCAAAGGAAGTGATTTCACTAGAAAGAAACTGGAAACATTTCAGTACAGTTGTACAAACACTAGAGGATTTGGGAAACACTCTCTCATCTAACTTTCAAAAATGACTTAGGAAGAGACAACTTTCATGACTTTTATTGTGAGGATTCCTAAACATTTAGTTCTAAATTGAAGATTAATGCTTCACAAATAAGATAAAGAGTTCAATGTGGGCTAGATACCTTTTCAGTTACTTCTGAAAACAATTACCAGAAGGTCGGGGGGAGAGGGGATACAAAAGTAAGTAACTCGTTTTTGTTTCATTAAATATTCATGCAGAGCCGGGCGATGGTGGCACACGCCTTTAATGCCAGCACTCGGGAGGCAGAGGCAGGAGGATCTCTGTGAGTTCGAGACCAGCCTGGTCTACAGAGCTAGATCCAGGACAGGCTCCAAAGCCACAGAGAAACCCTGTCTCGAAAAACCAAAAAAAAAAAAAAAAAATATTCATGCAGGTTTTTTCACTTATTACTATTTTAAGCTATTAACCATCACAAAGTAATGGGTTTGATCACAACATCTTCACACACCTCATTCCACTTCAACCTCATTCATTCCCCTCTCCCACTACCCCCTCCCATGTCCAGTACCCTACAGCTGGGTCCTCTTTCTTCTCCTAGTATTCCATTTTCCTATTTCCCATCTCCCTAAGATCTCTTCATGTCCTCTCATGATCCTCTTTTTAGTTTATGACTATACACACACACAAACACAGAAGGGACAGGGAAGGGAAGGGATTTTGAATGTAGGTTCCATAGGAGAGAAAGTGGTGATACCAGGTGTCAGATCCTCGAGAATTAAAGTTGTGAGCTGCCACGTGGAGGCTGGGAATTGAACTTGAATCCTCAGGTCAGCCAGTGCTCACAAATCCCTCAGCAATCTCTCCAGCTCCATTATTTGCTTCCTTAGTGAGAGGCATTCTGACGGGGAGGAGATGGAATCTCAAAATGACTATAAGTGCATTACCCAACAGCTAAGGATATTGAAGGTTTTTTTCGCCTCTATAATTTTCTCCCTATTCTCAAACACCTGGTTCTAATTTCTAATACTTTAATTAATGGAATTATTTGATTATCAAAAGCAATTTCAGCCAGGCATTTTAATCCCAAAACTTGGGACATGAGACAGAAAGATCTACAAAGCAAGCTCCAGACCAGCTAGGACTGCATAACAAGATCCTGCCTCAAAAGAGAAAGGGAATTTAAAAAAAAAAAGATTTATTTATTTATTATGTACACAGTGTTTAGATTCCACATGCCTGAAGGCCAGAAGAGGGCATCAGATCTCATTACAGATGGTTGTGAGCCACCATGTGGTTACTGGGAATTGAACTCAGGACCTCAGGAAGAGCAGTCAGTGCTCTGAACCTTTGAGCCATCTCTCCAGCCCCGAGAAATGAAATTTCAAAACAGGTAACAAGCAGCCCCAGGAGAAGGATAGTGTTAGAACATATGTGCTATGAGGCTGGCAGGGGAACACCTGGGCGTACAAAGTTTTAAGAAGGAAATAAGGAAACAGGAGAGGGTTGGGGAGAGGTCAGCCAAAACTAAGGATCTATGAAAAAGCCTTAAGGGAAAACTGATACTTGGTAAACCAGTTTATAAATAAGGGGTTGAACTGAGGTATCCTGCATGGGCAGATAATCTGAATCCCAGAAGCCACAGGTTATTAAATGAAGAGTCCAGCGACTCTACCTTCCCTCTCCCCAGCTACTACTCCCTGCCAAGTAGTTCATCAGGAAGACCTGAGAACACCAATCAGGAGAGGAAACTGCCGCAGTGGCTGACGGCTCACCAGACTAGATAGCCTTATTGCTGAAGACATTAAATGGTCCAGTTGTAGGCCACAGAGAAATCAAACTGGAACTGAGATATATAAAAAAAAAAAAAAGCTACCTCACTGGGGAGGCAGATCTCTGTGAGTTTGAGACCAGCCTGGTCTACAAGAGATAGTTCCAGGACAGGCTCCAAAGCTACAGAGAAACCCTGTCTCGAAAAACCAAAAACCTTCCTCCCTGAAGGCTAGCCTTCACAGTGCCAGAACAGGCTATGCAGGCTTCTGGGGGAGAATTATCACCAAGCCTTACTTTGAGGTGAGTCCTGCATGGTATATTATCAAAGAGTTAGGCAGGGTGTGTCCCACAAGCACGAAAGAGGTACATCTGCTACGGGAGTAACCAATTTCATTCTGGCTGATACTGAGACCCACTCCTCTGGGTGGGGGAGTAGGTATTCACTTCTGGTCTCATTAACTCTGGTCAAAAGCCGGGACCATGGAAGCCATAGGCCCTGGTGAAGAACTACTGCTATTTCAATAGAGACATGATATGCCCAACAATTTGCCTTCTAAATAATTAGGCTTGTGTCCAAGAGCTGTCAACTTGTGGCTTGAGAAACTTCTGCTGCAGTGGCAGCTATAACTGCTGCACACTCAGCCATAAATGGGACAACTACAATCACCTACCCCAAAGCTGTAAGAACCAAAATAAAATGCTTTCGAATGTTCTCTGTTGGGCATGACACAGCCACTACACTTTTGAGCCCACAACAGCTATGACTATGGTACAAGATTGGGACCACCAACCTGCCACAGCAGGGGAGCTCATGAGGCCCATGACCCCCTAAGGATTATAGCTCAGGCTGGCTTTGACCCTGCTACATAGTCAAATGACTAAACTTTTGACTCTACTGCCTCTCCATTTTATGCTGTGCTAGGAGTTGAACCCAGGACCTTGAGCATGCTAGACAGGTATTCTGTCACCTTAGCTACAACCCCAGCCCTAAACATAAGCATTATAAAAGTTATGTATGTAGATTATTCTGAATCACCTGAGCAAGGAAAAACTACTTAGCACTCCTCCATCCACCATCCCCAAAACCTAGTAAAGGTGGAGGGAGGGCAGCTCTGTTTTAAGTGTGTGGGTATGTATGCACATGGAGGCCAGAGGAGAATATCAAGTGCCTTGCTGTATCACTCTTTGTCTTACATCCTTGAGACAGCCTCTCCAAAATTTGGAGGCCGAATGACAGCTGACCCTAGTCTCTAGCACCTCTTGTCTCTAGCACCCACAATGCTGGAGTTACAGATGTCCACTGTTTTATGAGTACCTAAGACTTATTCAGGTCCTCATGTTTGTGCAGCAAGTGTTACTGAACCATCTCCCCAGGCCAATGAGGTCCATTTTGAAGGGCAGATTTTAGGTATATAAAACACTACAGGTCTGAGTTTTAGAGAATGTGGTGAGTAGAAGCTGTGTCTTGAGTTGTAGTGAATGACAAGAGTCAAGAGTAACAAGGAACACTTTCAAAGAATTAGAGTAAAAAAGGAAGCCCAAGGGGGAGTGATGGGACAGCTGAAGTGTGCAAAGGCAGAAGGATGCAAAAGGAATCAGCACAGCATCCAGTGTGCAATCAGGCAAGGTAGTCCCATCTAAACCTGATAACCTCAGCCTGAGAGCAGGGAATGGATCAACCTCTGGAGACCCTGTCTACAGCTCTGCTGCTGCAGGAGCTCAATCCTGAAGCCCTAGACTATGGCTGTATCTTATAAAGCACACAAGTTCACCTGTATAGATCTCAGTGCTGTTTGTTTCCCTCATTTCCAAAGCACTTGAGAGTAAGTCTCAGAGTACAGTTTGGGGGCCTGGGAGAGGAGGGGAGAACCTGCCCAGCTCACAGGCTCTAGAGCTAAGTGTGGCCACCAGGGGCTCCTGGCACATAAATGAGAAGCTACTAAAGTGAACACTGAAGCAACAGCTGCTTGACACCGTCTAGCATGTGCTCGGTATCAACATAAACTGTAGAGTCTCCAAGTTTAACTGACACCACCCACCATGAGAATCCAATTTTGGAGAACCCAGAGAAAAACTACTCCTACAGGCCTTTTGGCTTTTCTTTCCTTTTTACTATACTTTGAATAGTATTTTAACTTTTAGAGCTACTTTTCCCACTTTCTTATATTTATCAAATCCTTTATTTTCATTGCTGTGCTAACTTAAAAACTCTTCCTTCCTCCTTTATTTATTTTAGTTATGCTTCCTAAGGTCCCTCTCTATTTACTTTCCTCACCTTTAACTGAAACCACTTTAATATCACAGCATATGCATACATTATTGTTGTCACTTTCTGTTCCACAGGCATTATGGGCTTTAATTGACTTTAACTGTGTTTCTGTACCTTGTTCAGTTTGGTTTTTGCTGTTACAGTACTTTATTTTCTTCTCTGAATGGTACTGAGGATTGAGTAGGCTGCTTGAAGTTGGGATGATGGTTCAGTCAACAAGGTATTTAGTACTGAGTATGATTTCAGATCCCCAGCATCCACATAAAAAGTTAGGTGCAGGGGTTGGAGAGATGGCTCAGTGGTCAAGAGCACTGACTGCTCTCCCAAAGGACCTGGGTTCAATTCCAAACACCCACATGGCAGCTCACAACTGTCTGAAGATCCAGTTGCAGGGAATCTGACACTTTCACACCAATGCACATAAAATAAAGTTAAATAAACCATAAAAAATATTTTTTAAAAAAAACAACCAAAACACAATACTTTTTAAAAAAGTCAGGTGCAGTCCCACCATTGGGGAGGCAGCAACAGGAAGAAGATCTGCCTGAGGCTTGCTGTCTAGCTACTCTAGTCTAACATTGAAACTCGGGTTCAATCAGAGATTCTGTCTCAAAAAAAAAAAAGTTGATAAGACACTTAATGTTGACCTTTGGCTTCCACACATACATATAAATGTGCACATATGCACACTTATGTGTATGTACACAAATACACACCACATAACGCATACATACACAAGCAAAGAGGAAGTTGCTCAGAAGACAAAAGGGACTAGAGATGTAGGGTTAGATTCCCAGCACTCCAAAAACTAGGTGTGGTGCTATCACCCTTTCATACAACTCAGAAGAGGAGGCAGAAGGATTTGGAGTTCAAGGTCATCCTCAGCTGTTTGGGGCCAAATGAGTATGTGAGACTCAACATTAAAAAAAAAAGTTACGGGGCCATTAACATCAAGCAGGTTGATTTTTTTTCCCTCACAGAAATTCCTTATGAGATGAACCTGGAATATTTTACTATGAAAATAAAGAATCTATTCAAGATAAATGGGGTCACACTTCAAGAACACTAAAGACATAGCAGAAGTGGTCTTGACTGTATATAAAATATGGTATATAAAAATCCCTGAAGGTTAAACATATCACCTCTATAGAGCTTGCCTCTGGTGTCTGCTAGGGTACCAGTTCATTACCCTAAATATTAGTAAGGGAAATCATGCACTTCACCTCCCCTAGATGAATCACATTTCATGACAAAACAGTTACCAAAGGAAGAAAAGCCTTAGTTAATGGAGAACGAGTTATTTTAAATGAAAATATTCAAAATTTAGTGTTGGGCACAGTGACATCAGGACTGTAATTTCAGCATTCAGGAGTCTGAGGCCAGAAGACCGAACTCCAAGTCAGCCCAGACAAATGACATGAGCCAGACTAGAAAACAAACAAAAACCCACCAACAATGGAGACATCTCACAGGAGGAGAAGGGTGGATAAATTTTTTGACTGCATAACTGATGAAAATTTTATAAATGGCAAATAAAATACTGACTGGGGCTATTTTTCAGTCTTGTCATAGGAACTTCAGGCATTATTTTCTTGATGGACAATAGTACCATCTATGAAACACTTTTGTAGAAATAAGACAAAACCATGATATTTAATCAAATTTCTAGATGACTCCCTATTTAAAGAGAATACTGAAGAAATTCATATCAAATAAGCAAAGCCATCAGCTAAATCCAAAATGTGGAACAAGAAAATGACCTCATTTCTATAAAAATACAACACATTTATTTTATAAGGGGAGAAAAATATACAAATTACAGAAACTTCCACCAAAATAATCTAGTGTAATGTGAAAACTGTTGAGATTTTGAGTCAAACTGAATTTAAAATTTCATCTTGGATATAGGAAAAAAAACTGCACAGATAAAAAGGATACTACAGAATGGTAGTGATTTTAGTGAATTCAATCAAGAGGTTCCAGTTCTGTCTATTTAAAATGGCCCTGCCTATAAGAGACATAAAACAAAATCTTTTATTCATTGATTATGGTGAAACTACTCCAACAGACATAGTTACTTAGAAGGCCAAGTTGGGAGTGTAACCTGAGGGGTTCAAGACCAACCTTGACTATAGTCAAAGACTTATCCTATAATAAATAAACAGATTGTGGAACAAAATACACATATACATCTATATTGCAGTTCGAATGTAAAAAGTTCCCCCATAGACTAATGTATTTATAAATACTTGGTCCCAAGCAAGTGGTACGGTTTTGAAAGGTTATGCAACCTCAGGAGGTGGAGTCATGCTAGAGGAAATGAGTCACTGGGAGCAGGTCTTGGGATTTTATAGCTCAGCCCCATTTACTGTACCCTCTCTGCTTCCTAATCTAGGATGCTTATGACTGGTCTACCTCCTGATACTACTACTGTGCCTTTCTAACCAACAATTTATGGCCTCAAGCTCTAAGCCAGAAAATCTTCCCTTCCTTTACTTGTTAGGCAGTTTGTTACAGAAATTGGCAAAGTTACAGAATCTGAATTTTGTTTTTTAAATATACTAGTAAAGTTTAAAGGGGGGGGGAACAAAACCACAGGATGGCAGCAGATGAAACCCACTAGACAAGTCAGCTGAGTGAGGATCCTAATACTGTCCTTTTATCTTTATGTATTTAAATCTAAAAAGAAATAAGCACACACGTATAACTTGAATGTATTACTGATACTCACTTAAAACAGCATGTTTATTTATGCTTAAAATGTGTCCTGATGAAATAAAACACATAAACCATTTTATGAACAATGATTGTATTGGCTTTAGCCATAAAAGGAAATAAGACATTTAACTACAGAAAAGCAGAAACTAGTACAATCAATTGCATCTTTTGAAGAATTGATAAAACCTACAAAATAAAAGGGAAAAAAGCACCATATAAAACGATAGGCAATAAAATTCTATTTTTTAAATTAACATTTTTTTAATTATTTAAAAAACAAAGAAACTAGAAAGAAACCAAGAGATTAACAATGTATGATTGAAGTTATACTTCTTATATACTGCAGAGAAATGAACACTGTAGCAAGGATACAACGGTACAACTCAGCCCACTGATGCTTTCTTCAGTATCACTAAAAAACAAATGGCCAACCGCAGTGCTGGCCAAGTACTCAACTCTACCATCAGTATTTATACAATGACTTTAAGTATGAAGTTTACTAAGGTCTCTTCTCAGTCTCATGACTGGGACCAATAAGTTCAGGGTTAGAACACAAGGGTAAAGACAAAATTCTACTATACGGGCAGTTACTCAAAGAATTCCAACTTTTAGAATAAAAAGTAAAGTTAAATGAGGGGCCAATGAGACAGCTCAGAGTAGCACTTGAGCACAGACTCGGACTTGCGCTTGATTCTGGAATCTCACAGGGTGACAGAAAAGAAAGCACTCCAGAGGGCTGTCTTCACTTTGAATGCACCCTGACATGGGTGGGGGCCTGGGCCTGTGGACTCATGTGTGCATGTGCACACACAAACACAAACATATATATATGTACACACATAAAAATAAATTTTGCAAGTTAGAAGGAAACAGTAATGAATATTCTAGAGTAAACAAATTTCCCTGAATAAGAAAAATAAGCCTTCAGACCTGTTTTAGGTACTGTTTGAATCTGAATCCTTCAGGAAATCAATTTTAAAAGTCAAATTGTTCTTAGACTTTGACCTCTTTGAAACTAAATAAATTTGGGGTGGATGGGATTGTCAAAGCAGCTAATGAGTTACTAAAACACACCTGCAGGATTTTGGGGCTAGAAAAAGGCTCTTAGTGACATTCACTTTCTATTTCAAGAGCTGTAAGAAAGTGAGACAGGATAGGAACTGGAATGTCTCATTCATTTGTTCCATGCTGCTAGATCCCATTCTTTCACAGCTGTTAGCAGCACTCTGACATCTAGGAAATATGCATTTTAGCTTTATACACACAAAAGTAATTGTGGACTCCTCAGGGGCAGCAACTGTTTTTGTTTACCTCATACAGATTACAAACAGAATTCATCTTCAGTAGTGGAAGTATTTACAGATCTAAGGACTACTATCTCCAGGAAGGCTGCAACACTAGCTTTTTTCAGACTTAGCCTCTTCAACGAGTATTCTAATAGTAAATGTGCCACTCAAAGGTACTGGCAGATAAGAGTAATGAATTCAATCTCAGTTCACTCCTTATTTGGTTGTACATCTACACTGGCACCCAGTACTGGCACACTCCTAAGCAGATGCCACCAGCAAACTGATTATTTTAAATTTCGTTATGCATACACACCTGTGCTTCTACTGAAAACGTCAATGTTGGGAAAATTGTGATTTTTATTTATTTTTGCCTGCATGTATGCCTGTGTGAGGGTGACAGATTCCTTGGAACTGAAGACAGTTGTGAGCTGCCATATGGGTGCAGGGAACTGAACCCAGATGCTTTGGAAGGGCAGCCAGTGCTCTTAACTGCAGAGCCATCTCTCTAGCTAAGAAGGGTTTGATTCCTCCCCAACCCTCAAAGACAAGATTTCTCTGTATAGTCCTGGCTATTCTAGAACTTGCTCTGTAGACCAGGATAGTCTCAAATTCAGAGATCCACCTGCCTCTTCCTCCCGAGTGATCCACCTTTATGGGTGTGTTTTATTGTTTTGTTTTTTATAGTTTGAGTTGTTTTTGCTGTTGATAAAATTAGACAGGGTTAATAAAACCAGACACAAGATACAACAATTTATTAGCAAAATCTGACTGGAAAGGTATCTATTCACAAGAAATATATCAAAATTTTACTTTTAAATGTTACAGCAATAAAAAATCTAATTTAGAATTTATGTATTAATCATAAATTATGTTTAATAGTTACAACTGCTTTTATATCACACTAGCTGTCAGGTCAGAGAAACCCGGGACCAGTCTCACTCAGTACCTCCGGCTCCTCCCAGCACTTACCATCCTGCCACCTAGCCTAAACCTCTCCAGCCCAGAGGCTGGGCTTTCGTTTTCCCAGCTTCTAAGTGCTATATACTCAGTCATTTTGGTTACATGCCCTTTGGGGCTCTTGGCCTCTAGGTTCATGGCTCCTCTCTTGATCCACTTGGTCTCTCTTCTCTTCCTCTCTCACCCTACTCCCCATGGCTTGGTTCAGTCTGACTGTTCTCTCCTTTCTATCTACAATAAAACCCTTCTCATCAACTATACCCAGAAAGAGTCATGCCCTCGTTTTCATTCACAAACTTCTACAGAGGACACTTAAATGGAAACATTTTTAGCTGGCATTCTTATTAATATAAAACAAAACAAACAAACAAACCTGAGAGTTTAGGTCATCTCATTAGGTAAGGCTCCACTATGGAAGATGTTATTTTACTCATTAATATTCTGACAAACTTCAAATCACCACTCCAGTATTGTTTATAAGGAAAAACAACATGAAAGATTCCTATCTTTCATTTTGCATGTGGCTGTAATGGAATTTAAATGGCCTTGGAATTTTACTTCCAAAAAGTTGCAGCATGCAGTCAATCACAGCCTGGCAAAATGCAGACCTTCTTGCACTTATCCTGTACTGGTCCTTTTCCACTAAACATGAGAAGTTGTTTCTATAAACTCTTCACACAATTTCACACAACTAAAAGCCAAGCAGAAAAGGAGACAACCACATTAGGATTATTGTCCTAAAATGCAGACTTGGTTGATTTATGTATATCTTCCTTTGCCACTAAGGAAACTCAGGAAAATCAGAAAAAGCTATAGTAGTTACTTGGAGTCTCTGCAGGGTTCAAGACAACAAACATAATTATTTTAACTAACTTAAACTGGGAGAGCATAAGACAAAAAAAGGTTTCAATGGAAACGTTAAAGAAATCCTTATGAAAAGTTAGCCATCTAACTAATATATATTGGGGGAATCTAGGCTTAATGTCCCAAGACTTTCAAAGTCTCACCTAACAGTCAGTATGCCATCATTTTCTTGACTAATTCAACTGTGCCTGGCTGGCTTATCTGTGCTTTCTTCCATCCCTGCATAGATGTCTGCTGCTCGGTCCTGTTCATTTGTTGTCAAGCTACTGCAATTCAATTTGTGTGTCTCTGCTTACTCAAGACATCTCTTTATAGAAGATGTGCATAAGGTGATGCATACCTGTCATCTAGCTCTTAGGAGGTGGAGATAGGAATATCCCAAGTTAGAGGATAGTTTGGACTACATACATGGCTAGACCATGTCTCAAACAAAACAAAGTGCATAGAGAATCCAAAGAAAGATAAGAATAATTTTGCAACAATTCAGATGTACTGAAATTATCCTGACAAAAAGCAGGGCGGCCTAGTTCCAATCTTTTCTATTGTTTGCGCCCTAGAAACTGCATCCATGTACTCCCTCCTCTCTCGGCAGTTTGCTAACTTTTGAGACTACTGACACTCCCCATACAAATCTTCACCCATCTACATTTGAAAGAAAATTTGTTTCATGGAATTCAGAACCAGTGGCCCAACACAGAAGACCTTCAAGATCCAGATATCCTCTTAAGAAATCTATCATGGAAGCCAGGCGATGGTGGCGCACGCCTTTAATCCCAGCACTGGGGAGGCAGAGGCAGGCGGATCTCTGTGAGTTCAAGACCAGCCTGGTCTACAGAGCTAATTCCAGGACAGGCTCCAAAGCCACAGAGAAACCCTGTCTCGAAAAAAAAATCTATCATGGAGAACTCATCATTTAATTGTTGAACGGGAAAAAAATTTCTATTCATTTCACCTTTGTCTTCAAAGACTGCACATCATATCCTATTACCCATTCAAATATAGATTTCTGCCCCTTATGGGGGATACAATTTCTCAAACATGTGTCTGCACTCTATATAACACATTAAGTGATTAGTTTAAAAAACAAAAAACATCCAGGCAGTGGTTGCACATGCCTTTAATTCCAGGAGAGGCAAGTGATAGTGAGTTCAAGGTCCACAGAGTAAGTTCCAGGACAGCCAAGCCAGGAAACCCTGGCTGAAAAAAACCAAAACAATAAATGAATGAATGAATGAATGCAAGAAAACAGTATTTACTTCTTTATCCTAAGGAAAGCTAATTGCTCTAAAAACTAAAATGATCCCGTTTCCTAGACTATTCAATCAAAACCTCACTTTGGGGAAAAAAGATAACTTCTAATCTGTATTAATCAGCCAATAAATGCAATAGCAAGAGTAGCTGTAATGTGTAATGAAGGGCAGTGAAACCCAGCAGGCAATGCATGTCTAGAGGGCAACATTTGCTGATGACAAAGCAGGGGACAGTTACAGAATGGCAACTGCTCTTGTTCAAAGCCCTAACCTACAGCCCTTACTATATTTCCTCAAGTCTTGTTACACAAACATTCAAGTCACTTTCCTTAAAAACTAAAAGCCAAAGAATGAGCTGAGGGTGAGGCTGCAGTTCCAGTTTTGGTTGGGAGGTGGGAGCAGGAGGATTACTTTGAGCCCTAGTGTTGAAGGCCACCCTGGATAACAAAACAAGACTGTACCTCACAACTGAATAAGAGAAATGAATAAACAAATAACTTATTTAACAGCATTATAAATGCTGATAAACCATCTTATGATATATAAAATACAACCTTCTTTCTCAAATTTAATATTTTTGTGTATACATAAAATATGTAGCCAGGCAATGGTGGCACACGCCTTAAATCCCAGCACTCAGGAGGCAGAGGCAGGCTGATCTCTGTGAGTTTGAGGCCAGCCTGGTCTACAGAGTGAGTTCCAGGACTACTAGAAACTCTGCCTTAAAAATAAATAAATAAATAAATAAATAAATAAATAAATAAGGGGCTGGAGAGATGGCTCAGCGGTTGAGAGCAATGCCTGCTCTTCCAAAGGTCCTAAGTTCAATTCCCAGCAACCACATGGTGGATCACAACCATCTGTAATGAGGTCTGGTGCCCTCTCCTGCCCTGCAGGCATACACACAGACAGAACATTGTCTACATAATAAATAAATATTAAAAAAATCTCTTCTATTTAAAAAATAATAATAAATAAGTGCATACAAATAATAAAAGTATATAAATAAAATATGGTTTCTATGTTTAATATTTTAGTAAAAGAAAACTAGTTCCTAGCAATTATAATCCCATATTGCTTCTGAAAAAAAAAATCACACCTCATAAATGAAGACAAGATGCCTAAAAATAGCCTGGATATGACAGCTTTTAGAAAAAGAAAGAAAAACACGAAAATGAATGGGGTTTTGTTCCCAGAAGTTACTACATTAAAAAGGTTTTGCAAAAAAGCCAAACCCCAACTTAAGGTTCAATGGCTCTATGTACTAGTTCCCTACCTATGATCTGGATCCCATTTCCTGTCTTTCCTCATCTTCAACATTTCCCCTGTAAACTGTTTCAAAAAAGCCTGGGGCTAGAGAGATGGCTCAATCGTTATGAGCACTTGCAGAGGACCTGGGTTTAGTTTTCAGCACTCACATAGCAGCTCATAAGTTCCAGATCTTTTAGCCTCCAAGGGCACCAGGCACACATTCAGTGCACAGACATATGCTCAGGAAAAAAACACTCATACATAGAAAAATAAGTCACCTTTTATAAAAAATAATCCAATATTGACTCAAAAGACAAAAAAACTTTGACATGAGGAGGAGAAGCCAACCCAGACTGGATGACCTCATGACCTTGCTCCTGGGAGCCAGTCTAGGGACTCTTTTCCAGACGCGTGCTTTCCACAACCTGCTCGTCTCCAGCCTCACCAGCGTTTAACAGTCTCCCCACTGTAACGCTGGATGGATCTCTCAGCAGCACAGCACAGCCCAACTGTGAGGCTGCTGCTCTGCCTTCTCCCCTCTGGCACGGTGCTTCTGCAGCTACTCTTTCTCAACCACCCTGAAATGTTCTTCCTGTGTGCTAAGCAGAGTAAGAAGGTCTGTATCCCATGCAATTGAAAGGAACTGCAAAAAACAAATAGGTAATTTCAAAAATTAATGTGTGCATACTTAAAACTTATATGTATTTCTTCTTTTGATACTCGCCATAGATCCGGTCCCTCTATCAATGTTCTTTCTCACATAGGCCAGAATACATCATTTATTTTGTCACTGGTTCTTTAAAGCATATCTACTACATGAAAACAACCTAAATACAAAATGTTTATAGAAGGATTATTCTACAGTGTGTGTGTCTCTGTGCATATACATACACAACCTTTCGTGTCACCCTCAGAAACAATTCAGAAGCCACTTCACTCAAGACAGGGATTGGAACCTGCCAAGCAGGTCAGGCTGACTAGGCAGTGAACCTACTCTGTTCTCCTGTCTCTGCCTCCCCAAAGCTGGGCTTACTAGTACAGCACCATCCAGCTTTTCTTTTTCTATATATTTACTTTACCTTGTACGTGATAATGTTTTGCCGGTATATATATATATATGTGTACCAAGTACATGCCTAGTAATCTCCCTGGAACTGGTCTTACGCATGGTTGTGTGGATGCTGGGAACAGAAACCAGGTTTTCTTCTGCAAGAGCAACAAATGCTCTTAACTGCTAAGCCAACTCTTCTCCAGTTCCCAACTTTTCTTTATGAACGCTACTTCCCCCGACCCACCATTACAAACATTTATCATTTCTTAGTGAATAAAAACACTCAAAATTCTTCTCTTGGCTTTTTGATTTCCAAGACAAAGTATTCGTTTACAGTAAGTAAATTATGTAACTGCACTAGCATAAGGATCGATGTGAAAGCAGGTAACTCAGCTGGGAGAAAAGCACCTGCCAAAGAAAAGTACCAGCCACAGTGCAGAGCATTCTGCAGGTGCCTAAGGTTTCGCAGGAAGAGTGCCGAATCTGGGGAATGCCACCGGGAACTATGTTGCTCTGGAACTCTCTGCTTCTCCTTGTGTTCACTTTTCACAAGGCCAGTTCACAACCATATGCTAAATTTCAAGGCAGCTATCTAGTCAAGACACAGTGAAATTGTTATGATCTAACAGATTCCTATATATTAATTGTTTAAAGTCATTAGCCCCATGGCCCTTTTAAAACATAAAAATAGATAATCCCTATTTCAAGTACATGCAAACCACTGCCAATCAAAACCTTGCAAATAAGCCGGGTGTTGTGGTGCAACCAGAGGCAGATGGACCTCTATGAGTTTGAGAAGCCTTGTCTTAAAAAACAAAAAAGGCCTGCAAATTAACTGCTATTATCTCTTCTCAAATAAGGCTCATTCCTACATTCCATGTCACTAAATCTTCAGAAAGCCGTATCTGTGAAATAAATTACTACTCTAACTTCTTAAGTTTTTCTACACCTAGGATTTCACCAGGCAAGCTGGCCTTCCTTAAGCATGGGCCTCCTCAGTTCATTTCAAACTCTCTAGTCTGTCCTCCGGATGAAGTAGAAATAAACATAGCTATTTGGGTTTTACTTTTCTTCCTCCCAACAAGGTCTGTGTTTTGTTATTTTATAGTAGCCCTTTCTACCCTGGAATATAGCACAAATTATGGTCGTCCCACCAACTCCAAAATTTTGTCACAGGGAAAGGCACTGCCTGTGCCTGCCTGGCTTTCTTGCTCACCATGGTGCTCCTAACACAGTACCTACTAAAGCAGAATCCCATTAAGTGTGTGTCTAATAACTCTTTTTTGTGACAATAAATGTGAGAAGAATTGCCTAGCAATTTAGATAGAAAGCACAAGAAATGAGATGATTCCAAGTAAAACCTTCATTCCAAATGATGGGTTACACACAAAAGATGGTATTTCTAAGTTAGGATAAAATTACCCTGAGTAAATTTTCAATTTCATTTTAGTCTCTAGATTTAGTATGTGTACATACAAGAATGCACTTGAGATCTGAGAGTTTACATATAAAATTAAAGACATTAAAAATTAATTTAATATTAAAACGACAAATCACTAAGAAGTGTCTGAATGGCAAACACATACTATGTAAATTATTTGTATGGAAGAGGCAGGTAAAAACAATGCTTTAGAAATCTTCTCCAAACTTAATGAACTCTCTCACTGGAAAACATTTAATATAAATGTCCAATACCTAAGCCAGAAACCTGCAAATACATTTTAGCTTTTTCTTAAATAAGCTTCATTTCTACATTCCAATTGTCACTAAACTCTTCAGAAAAATCATCATCTGTGAACCAAATATACCACTCCAAATTCTTAGAACTCCTTCAGAGTGAACAAAGGCTAAAAAGTCTGACTAGGAGTTGTGCTCCAAGGAGGCATGATGAGCACCAACTGGGAACTGGACTCCATCCCTACCAGGAACAACCTCACTCACCTGGGTTTTCTCATCAACAGCAATGTGAAGACATCTTAGAACATAGAGGCACACAACTTGCTTTAGGACACCTAGTCATGACTATTCCTGGAGAAACAACAGCTAGACTCAAAACTTCTGAAGCATCAAACTGTTCACAAAGTCACAGCATCAAACTGGTCTTCAAGTATCAAGCATTACAACTGCAGACACTTTAAAGTTTTACAACTGCAGACACTTTAAAGTTTCCCAAAGTAACAGTGTAAATGGTACTATTAAAACATAATGGATATTCTTTCTCTGCAGAATAGCCAATGTATAGAAGTGATACAACATTTAAAAAAAAAAAAACTGAAGTTCGAAAATAAACTCAGAATCAAATCTCATTTTGGCTTAGTACTTTAAAAGATCTGAAAGTGGGTTATAACTCAGGGCATTTAGGATTACACTCCCTTTCCAGTGGATAATATAGTTCACATAGTAAGTTTTAAGCACGCAGAGAATCCATACCAGTATTAATAATTCTAATTAGCTGTAAGGGTGTGGCTCAGAGGCAGAGTACTTGCCTACCACATGAGAGGACCTGAGCTCAACCTTTAGGACCACAAGTCAGTTTTGTTTGTTGAGAGAGAGAGAGAGAGAGAGAGAGAGAGAGAGAGAGAGAGAGAGAGAGAGAGAGAGAGAGAGAGAAGCTTGGTAAAACTGCTCACCAACACTGATGTTTAGCTACTTTTTAGTAAGTTAAATGAACTTATTCAGTACTATTCAGTGGTATATACCTCCAGTTTTAATGATAACATTAAACATTCTCGTTAGAGCTGATCTTGTTACTTTGAACACACCAGCCTTGAAGGTGAAATCCTTCCAACTGTTCTTCCTGAGACCTAGGATTACAGAGGGGAACTACTCCATCTAGAGCCTGCATGTCTGATGTAAGCCCAGATACACATTATGTGTCTTTTGGATCCACGGTACTGCACAACACTAGCTCTTTGCAAGAGGGAGTATTGTCATCATGGGTTGAAAGTATGAAACTAGAAAACAAGATCGTTTCCTGTCCTTCCTGAACTAGATAACACAAAGTAAACTGTCTTGTGGCCTTTAAACAGTCCCAAACTATAAAACAGGTGTTTTGAAGAATGCAAATATATCAATAGCTGTCTTCTGAATTATAAGACAAGTACATTGTTCTGAGTGTGAGCTGTTGCAAGTATTCAACTCTTTAATTTTGTGGGGAAACTACTGTTAAACTGAGATAAAGATACATACCAGTTGTTTTGCTTGAACACAGCAAACTAGACTACAGCAAAGCTTTTCACAAATAAATAGATAAATAAATACATACATAAAAATTTTAAAAAATCTCCTGCCCTCTGAGTCTCTTTTTGGGCCATGGATGTTGGACATAGTGGTACACATCTTTAATTACAGCACTAGGGAGGCAGAAGCAGGGGCATCTCTGTGAGCTCAAGGCCAGCCAAGAGATACAGAGTGAAACTGCAGGCAAATCTCTGAATTCGAGGTCAGCCTGGTCTACAGAGTGAGTTCCAGGACAGCCAGGGATACACAGAGAAACCCTGTCTTGAAAAACCAAAATCAGACAAACAAGCAAACAACAATTTACACACACAAATACAAGACGTGACAATGGACCTTTGAGCCCATAGATAGATAGGCTCCTATGTTAGTACCAAGGATACTAAAATGGACATCTGTATGAATGCTTTAGTAAGAAAATCATGTAACTTTAGTTACTTTAATTACTCTTTCTTAAAGGTGAATTATAACCGTCTATCTATATTATACAGATTGGAGGGTTCTAATTACAAAATCTATTACTACCTCCCTATCTGAATCAAGGTTTCTGGTTCTAAAATGACAAAATCCTTGATTTTCCTTGAATACAGTCATGTACTACATAACATTTAAGACAAGGATAATGCAAACATAATGGTGGCCCTATACATTACAATGGAGCTTAAAATGTGGGGCAGGGAATGGGGGCTGGAGAAATAACTCACTTGAGTAAGAGTACTTGATGCTAATTGATCCCCATAATCTCATAGGGAGTGGCATTACTGGGAGGTGTGGCTTTGTTGGAGTGGGTATGGCCATGTTGGAGGAAGTGTGTCACTGTAGAGCAGGCTTTAAGGTTTCCTATGCTCAGGATACCATCCAGTGTCTCAAGTTGACTTCCTGTTACCTGCAAGTCATAGGCCTCTCAGCTATTTACTCCAGCACCATATCTGCCTACATGCTGTCATGCTCCCCATCATGATACTGGACTGAACCTCTAAAACTGGAAATGAGCATTGGATTTTTTGTTGTTGTTGTTTTGTTTTTTGTTTAGAGTTGCCATGGTCATGGTGTCTCTTCACAGCAATAAAAACCCTAGGACAATGCTCTTGCAAAAGCCTGGAGTTTGATTCCTAGAACACATATCAAGAGACTCACAACTGTCTGTTAACTCCAGCTCCAAGGGATCTGACATGCTCTCTCTGGCTTCTATGGGCACCTGCACTCACATGTACAAACCCTCCCACCACCCCACCCCTGACACACAATAGGTAAATAAAAATAAGAATTCCAACTGCCTACTACTGCTGTAGCTGTTGCAACATATCTAATATCTAGTTGCAACATATTACTCACCATTGTAGCAATGCTGATAGAAACAAACCTACTGCGCTGCCAAGGTATGTAAAAACACATGCAATAATGTACAGATAATACTCAATAATAACCATAAATGACCCTTATTAGTTTATTTATTTATTATGTTAAACTTATTGTTTGGGTATACCATTTATTAAAAAATATTCCTATAAAACAGCATGCCATATTGTGTGGGCGGCATTATTATAAATCTCTCCGCGTAAACCTTGACTACATCAAAAGGCTATGTGAAGTGACTAGCCTATCCTGTCTGTTTGTGTTAAGCATTCTAAGGTATTCAATATTTTCCCAATAATTAAATGGCCTAACTGCATTTCAAAATCTATCCCCATCATAAGCAACAAATAACATTACTTTGACCTTTTTTTTTTTTTTTTTTTTTTTGGTTTTTCGAGACAGGAGCTTCAAGAATCTGTTTTAAGGCCGGGCGGTGGTCGCGCATGCCTTTAATCCCAGCACT
>NW_004949100.1:18007610-18020792 GCF_000317375.1 Microtus ochrogaster | reverse complement strand
TGGTCTACAAGAGCTAGTTCCAGGACAGGCTCCAAAGCTACAGAGAAACCCTGTCTCAAAAAACCAAAAAAAAAAAAAAAAAAAAAAAAAAGAATCTGTTTTAGGGCTAGAAAGATGGTGCTTAAGATTAAGAAAATAGTACTGATCTTCCAGAGAACCCGAGTTCCATTCCCAGTACCCACATGAGGCAGTTCAAAACTGCCTGTAGCCTATAGTTTCAACTCTAGGTAGATCCAAATGGCCTCCCTAGCCACTTACCCATCACCCCTGTAAAAATAATGCAAATAAATCTTTAATAAAATAATCTGCTGTTAAAAGTAAAATGTTTCTTTAAAACTCTGCAAGAGAAATAAAGTTAATGTTTTCATCAATGTCAAGGCTCATTTTACAGGCTCGCAAGTGTTCTGACTGAGCACTACAACTAAGTGCAATGAGCCTGGGCTGGGTCCACACTGGGGAAGAGGCAGAAGACCAGGAGCTGGATGAGGACCAGTCTCAACTCCATATCTAGACTCTGAAATGCAGTGAGTTAGTGCTGATTCTGCCACTAACCAGCTAGCTGTATTTCTAAGAGCAACTTTTGTGGACTTCACAGTCTTCAGAGCTCTAAAATCCCATGAGCTGCTTCCCTGGCAATTGACAACTAGTTATCAAATCTCAACTGACAAATGAGTGTAAACCAAAACTCAAAATCTCAGAAAATAACTGTACTACCTCAAAGTGGTATGAATTTTTACCTAACACTATATGAGCATCTAGTAATTCCAGACAGGTAACAATGACATTAATAAAAACAAAATACTTCATGAACTGTACTAAAGCTTATTAAATGCTTTAAAAACTTATTTTTAAAGCATTTTATATAATCCTAAACACTTAGTAGCTATTCTTTACAATAAACTTATTCAATTTCACCTCCACACACTCAATTGAAAACTGGAAGTTAAATGATCCAGCATTCTTGCCTCCCCCATAAAACTATGAGCTGATATAATTTTGGAGTGTTTAACAGATCTGCAAAAATATCTGTATAGTTTTTTACCTTCAGTGTAACCTCAGGTGTTTCATGAAAAACATATAACATATATTATAACCCACCACAATAACAAGTACTTTCAATATTCTGAAAGACACAGTATGCTAAGAGTATTCCTGAGTTTGGGTGAAACCCACTAAAATACAATCTTCTAAATTGCAAGGCATTCCATAGAAACAGTTCAAATTTCCCATGTCATAGAGATTGAAATTCTATGATCCTGATTGCTTCCAGCACTTTGGGTTGGGTTTTGGCAATTCTAGTTTCTACCTCTAATTTTTTATGTTTAAGGTTTAACTCGCTCAAAGTTAGTCAGTCCTGAAGGATAATTTCAATAGAAGAGGTTTAAGTTCATTATACAGAAAAGAGTAAGAGAAACTATGAAAAAGTACAGAACATACAATAATCATTGGGGACACAACTTCCTGTATTTTCTCCTATGATTCTCTCCCTCTCTAATGGTGTAAAGAAGCAAATATTGCTGGCTCACCAATTACTCATATACACAGCTGTCTGTTCTGTGTACTCCAATTGACCTTGTTGTTAAAGAGCAACACTAAGCCAGGTGGTGGTGGCACAGACCTGTAACTCCTGCACTGGGGAGGCAGAGGCAGGCAGATGTCTGTGAGTTCAAGGCCAACCTGGTTTACAAGAGCTAGTTCCAGGACAGGCTCCAAAGCTACAGAGAAACCCTGACTCAAAAACCTCCCCCCCCAAAAGAAACACTAATTTGCATTCTGGCAATGGTAACAATAACTGGAGAAGTATGGGTGTCAGTCACTAAGGTTAACAGGACTTACTGATCATGCTAGTTAGTTTGAGCTGAGAGTAAAACCAAGCACCCACATAAGTAGACAGAATTCATGTGACACACTAACAAAATTAAAATACTACAGATTGTCTTTTACACACTTTTACCGCCTAAAAGCATAAAAGAAAACGTTTTTAGCTTTCTGAGTTTAAAAGCAAACTTTTCCAACAGGACTTTAAATCTACTTTTAAAAGGTTTTGGTTACACATCAGTTAAGTGGTGAAGACAATGGACTTACACCCATTAAAGTCCTTCAGAAAGGAGATCTTTCTGATCCCTTGTAAGGAAGAAGTACCACCTGTTCTCCAACTAGACAAAACTTTTCCCTCTTTGCAGACCCTAGTTACAAAATAACTAAGAATAACTTTACAGTTTACTGTTACTGACTAAAGCACAGATATACAATTCAAGCTCAGGTGCTTAACTGGGATATAAATCTCAACAACAAAACATAAGGATACAATGTAAACAACAAGGAAAGGAGGGCCCAAAAAATTATCATCAAGACTTTATGGACTAGAAAAGCTGTGTGTGAGAGAGAAAGAGAGAAGGGGGGTGGGGTGGGGTGGAGTTCTCATATAGCCCAGGCCTTGAACTCCTGCTCATTCTGCCTCCAACTCCCAAGTACTGGGATTACAGGTGTTTATAGAAAGGTTGTACAAGGTATTATTTAAAATGAATATTGAAACTGTTCAGTAAGAGTAACAATCACTGAAGCCACCTGTAAGTTTATATCAAGTTGGCCAAAGTGTTTGCATCCTGTATTGTGTATTGCATCAACCCACAATAAAAACACAAAGCTTTATGAAATGTGACAACAAGATGTTCCCATTTTTCAGAGATGTTACTTAAAAGAATGTTAATCAGTTTGCTCTGATAAAATCTGAACTTTCTAAACCTGCATCCTTTTTTGGGGTGTTGGTTGCACATGCTTTAATCCCAGTACTTGGGAGGCAAAGCCTGGTGGAGCTCTGAGTTCAAGGCCAGTCTGGTCTACAAATAAATTCCAGAACAAGCCAGAGCTGTACAGAGAAACCCTGTCTCGAAAAACAACAACAACAACAATTTTGTACAACAAAAACTAAAGCAAGGTACTTTTCATTTATACAGGAACTGGGCCTTTTCAACTATGACCAAGAGAAGAATAAAGTAGGGATTGTGCCTTGCCACTGAGTATAATTCTATCTGTGCATTCATTTCTGCCTCTTTCATATAGCTTTCCATAAAGCAGAACAAGTATTTTCTTAAATGTTTTCATTTTGTTGTCTTTATTTGTGTATGGCATACTTGTGGTAGAGTAAAACTTCCAGGAAATGTCTTGCCCTTTTAATCTTCTGGGATAAGGGGGGGGGGGGGTCAAATGAACCGTTTGTGAGCTCGGTGGCAAGCAACTTTAACTTGCTCAGCTATCTTACCAGCCTCAGAAGAATTATTTTTAAAAGGCAATCCAGATCATGTATTTCACTACTTAAAAACCTTCCAAGTGTTTCCTGATATTCTCAGAATAAACAACAAAATTCTAAACCTACAAGGGACATCCTAGGCCCTCTAAGGACAGCTCCTACCTACTTCTTCCAGCTCTTTCACCTCATTGAGTCATTTCTACATTAATTTATCACAAGCTCTTTGTTCCTGCCCATGTCAGGGTCACTGCAACATTATTCTCTTTGCTGAGAGGGCTACTCTCGTCTCCTGTCTTCTCTCAGTACGTCCCTCCAGGTACACATCTCTGACCTATGAACACCGACTTTTACACTGTGTTAAGTGTCTATGTGCCTGCCTTAGTGGACACCAGGTACAGCCAAAAGAAGACCAGACATTTGCTTATTCACCATCACAAGGCTGGGATTTATTAAATTTCTCAGGGAGCTAGAGGTAAAACTCTAGAGCATTTTGGGATGCATAGGGTTTAATTCCTAGCACCACAGAAAAGAGGAGGGAGAGAGGGAGGGAGGGAGGGAGGACTAAAACCAAATCATTCTGGCACATTATGTGTCTCCTGGGATCTGGGTTCATAACAATGTATTATTAATTAATGTTTTATTAAACAGACAAAATCCCCTGTATAATTCATGGAAGTTAGAGTAAAGACACAGAGCACAAATAAATAATGAGCATGGCATGTTATAGTGCCATAAGAATGATGAAAATACATCAAGAAAAGGAAATAAAAAAAGCCTAAGGCAGACATGACATAATACACAATGACAAACTGTAACTATCAAGGAAGTATGTAGCTGTCACCAGTATCTGAATGCCAGGGTACATGATGTTAAATAGAATATTACATTATAAGTACATTAGAAAAACTATAATTGCTTTGGGTTTTGTTAAGATATAATGTAATTTTAAAGCAAAATATAGAAAGCCAAAAAAAAAAGTCTACCAAAAGGGGAGATGTTTAAAGACCAAAGGCAATAAAATTTAAGATCCCATAGTTAAATTACTGTGCCTAAGATATGTTATGCAGTAAGTACAGCTATGAAAAGTCAGCTAAAACTTTGTAAAAGTAACACTAGAAGAAACTTAGTAATGTATCCTTTTTAGGTGTGTACTTTTGTTAAGAGACACAGACAAATACATGATCAGTAATTTCTTTTACACAAATGGGAGATGTCCCTAGCCCTGCTTCCATCCTCAGCACTTCAGGCCTTGAAGTGGACAAAAAGATTGTAAATGTAAGAGGCCTTCCCCACAAAAAGTGTCCCTGAGTAAACTGTGTACTCAATAGATAAAGGAACACTCAGGGTGCTGCAGCAAGGGAAAAAACAGTCTAAATTCAGAAACAGAGGCAACGATGCCTAAAGAGCCATCTTACCAGTATTAAATAACTAGGCAAAACTTTAAAAATGTCTTGGGGAGGGGCATCCAATTTCAAGCAAAAACACTACCAAGAGTCAAGGCAGCATACTGTGGGGAAAGGGAGGCAGAGGGCAGGAAGGCCTAGATGATCTTGGAGCACCGAATGGAGACAAAATGGGTTCACAGTGGACAAGATATGGAGCTTAGGACAGTACTGATAAATGTCTAGGAAGGGCCAAGCAACCAGGATGTGCCTGAAAGGCAGCATCTGGAGGGAGATGAGCAAAGCAGCTTGCGTGAACACAGAAGTATTTTAATCAAGCAAATAAGAATCATCCTGATTAACAAACTTTAAGGAAGGCCGGGCGGTGGTGGCGCACGCCTTTAATCCCAGCACTTGGGAGGCAGAGGCAGGCGGATCTCTGTGAGTTCGAGACCAGCCTGGTCTACAAGAGCTAGTTCCAGGACAGGCTCCAAAACCACAGAGAAACCCTGTCTCGAAAAAAACAAAAAACAAAAAAAAAAAAAAAAAAAAAACAAAAAAACAAACTTTAAGGAAGAATTAGCATACAAACTTCAAAAGGCTATTTTCAATGATAACTGAGTCTTGTATCAGCAGATATTAAACTCCCTTTAAAAATAATGAGGCAGCATACTTCCCATTTGTGTTAAGTATGAAATATTCAATACCACAATGCCTAGGCCTGAGAAGCTAAGGTGATAGGGACGGCAAGAAAAGATCATGAAACCAGCAGCATCACTCCAATGCAAATCCTTCAAGATTAAAATAGGGGTCATGCCAGCTTTAACAAAAAGTGGTGCAAAGATAGACTTTATAAGGGCACAGAGGCAAGGAATGGAAAGGAAGGAAGCATAGCTAAGCTAATAATTTTCCCTGTTCCTAAGGAAGACATCTATACATGGGAAAAAATAAAGCAGCTTTTAAGTCTCAACATTAAGGGGAAATATTTCCAAGTTGGAATTTATTTTCCTTCTCTTCTGGTTTTGCTTCTGCTTTCACATGTATTTATTTATTGTGTTAGAAGGTAACTTGGTTCTCTCCTACCATATGGGTTCTGAGGTCAGGTCAACAGGCTGGATAGCAAGAGTCCTTAGTGGCTGAGCCACCTCACAAGGCCCCTCCCTTCTTAAGGGAATCTAGAGGCTTACTATTCCAATTCCATGCCCTAATAAGAAAATTCATTTCTAATTAAGGTAACCGCAGAGAACAGCAGCTCCAAAGACATTAACAAGTCTAACAATCAAGAGCAAACTAGCTGGCATGGTGGTACAGGCTTGTAATCACAGGTACTGTAAGACTGAGGCAGGAAGATAGGAAGCTCAAGACCTGTGGGCAGCTCTGTGGGACTCGTGCCTTAATATATATATTTATATGTATATATTATATATATTTATTTTTAAATGTGGGCCGGGGATGTACATCAGTGGTAGAGTGCTTACTTAGCATAATCAAGTTCCAGGGTTCAATCCTCTGTACTGCCAAATAAATCAGAGCAAAACATTTAAACTAAACTGAGGTCTCATGAATTCAACCCTCAGAAAGTAGTGGACTCACTGTGTACTCTCAAATTAACTTACAAAGAAAACACAAAAAACAAACAGATTTCTTCACATGACAAAAGAAAATAAAGTGCAGCAGTAACCCTTTTTAATGAAGGCTCAACTTCGTCATTTGCATTTTCTTCCTCCCATTAGAAAAAGTTTAAATGGTTCAATGGCAGCAATTATAAAAGGACCCAACAACTTTCCTGCTTCTACAATCTGATATTAAGGAAGGAATATCCCTTAAACTTGAGTGTCTACAGGAGCACTGCATGTGTTAGGAAAGTACACACAAACTCCGCCTTCAACTCTAGGGGCGAGAGCAAAAGGGATTTACAGCAATTAACCCATGCGGCACTTTCCCAATCCCAAAGACCATCACACCTTACTAAAAGTGGAAGACCTAGATTATAAGCCTAGTTCCCATTGTTGATAGACGCATGATTTGCCCCATGACACAGAAACAACAGTGACAGGAGTGTGTCAGTCATTTCTGCTCGGTAACATCAACCAAGTCTAAAGTTTGCAAATCTTTTTGCAAATCTGAGTAGTTGCAGCAACTTGAAGGCATTGTGCGTTTTAGAATTAGCCTTTCGGTAACTTGTGAATATTTCTTCAGGAAAACAGGTAGCTAAGTGAAATATTTGTTTCAGCAGAGTTCAAATGTATCTTTGTCAAATTTTGTGCATAGTTAGGGAAGGCAGTAAGTTCAATTCTTTAAATCTCAGGTTTTTTTTTTTTTTTACAAAATGGGCAAGCCCCCAACCCAGAACATTAAATATAAATTGCTGCTACTTAATTTCAGCTATTCTTCTACAGAATGTAATAATATGAACGCTAGCAAACTTGTACACCCGTATAATCATCTATTTTCTCTCTGAATCCTACTCAAATATAGTATAGCTCCTTTCTCCAAATTTACATTCTGATTCAGAACCTGTCTTCTACGCCAGATACATGTGAACAATAAATTACAGTTGACAGCTGTAAAGTAGAATATTAAAAAGAGCAATTCAGTAACAAAAATAGCAAAACAAACAATATTCACATGCTTGAGTTACATCAGTCTCATGAGGCTTTTATAGATGAGAAACTCAGCCACCAAGAAGGTAACTTCTAATGACTAAGAAGTCAAGCCATTTTTATTCATGTAAATAAGTCAATCGAGCCACATTAGTTGTCCAAAATACAAGATAAAATATATTTCTAAATAGTGTTAAGTTTTAAGGAGAAATGTACAGCTGAAAAATAAACCTTCAGGAAGCATTTCACTTTAGCGACTCCAGCAAACCTCCTGAAGTTATTTCTTGTATAGCTTGATTACAAAACTGCCTTTTGGTATATTAAGCACGGAGGAAAAGCCACAACCATTTCAACTTCTGTAAATTAACCCTGAGATGTTCATAAGAGAGCCAATCAGGCTGGGGGAGTATGGAAACTGCACACTAAACATACTATCTGATCACACAAAAAGTGAACATTACTCTTCTTTTCTCTTGTGGTCTTGCAAACGTCATGTCAAAACAAATCGCATTTTATATATTCAACTCAATTTGAAAAGGAGAGTAGCTAAATACCCTAAAATAAACACTGTAGTTGCTACTGCCTCTATTAAAAACTCCCTCGGTTAACTGTACTAGAATTAACCTGCAGCCATGGGAAGCCTTCTTCTCTTGTTTATTCAGTTACGGAAAGCTTCAAAGTTCCAGTTTATGATTAAGACAAAGTATTACATGGCCAACAATAAGGTCTCAAATGGAAATAAAAATTAAGATCATTTTCACATTTCTAGTCAGTCCAAATTCAAGGCTACTTTATACCAAATACTAAGGGAGAAACAAAATTACATTCACTGAACACGCAATGACCTCAACTCAAAACAAACTTAAGGCTCTATTATACACCGCTGAGAAGCAGGTGGTAAGAGGTTCCTGGCCTGTACCCATGAGTCTTCACACTGATTTTTAATTTTTTTTTTTAACTGTTTCAAAGTCGGCCTTGCTCAAGTCTATCCAGTGGAAGGGGAAAAGGTAGCAGCATTCCAAACACACACTCGAGCAACAGGATCCTAACTTCCTGGTTCTAAAGGAATGCGATTCCCTAATGAGCCATCTCTCCCCGCAGCACCAAGCGCGGCTGTCTGGCCGGTCTCCGGCGGGACCAAGGGGGGCGAGGCCACGGCGCCGCACTGCGGGTCCCCGGCGCCCGCCGGCTCGACCTCGGGGCGCTGGTGGCCTGCGACCCCCCCCCAGCCCATATTCCTTGGGCTGCATGGGCAAACCCACACAGGCCTCGGGGACAACTCTACACACGTCTCACTCCGCTCCAGTCCTCTCCAGCCAGGGCCGTGTCAGTCGGTTCCGACCCCGGCCCGCAGGTTCTCCCAGGTCCAGCCTAACCTGGGCCGCCCAGGCCACAGTCCGGTCTGCCCTGCCGGCACCTCCACGGCCCTGCCCCTCCTCTCTCTCCATCCTCCCCAGCGCCGGCCCCCGGCCCTGTGCCGTCCCTCCTCGGCCGGGCCCAGCCCTGCCCGCCACTGGCCCAGTCCCTCCGGGAAGATGGCGGCCCAGTGACAGGCTGGTGCAGGCGCGGGTCCGAGCACGGGGCGCAGATGGGAGGCCGCCCCGTCGGTGGCCGAGGACGGCCCGCTCACCTGTCAGCCGCCCGCCCCGCCCGACCGGCCGCCCGCGGGCTCGTCGCCGCAGCCCCGGTGCCCGGCGACCGCGCAAAACACGCGGGGACGGCCGAGGAGGGAGACGGCAAGAAGAGGCGGCACGGCCGGGCCGGGCCGGAGACAGCAAAGAAGAGCGGGCGCGGGCTTGGCAGCGGCGGCAGCTGATCCTTCCCCTTTCGGGCCCGAAAATGTCTCAACCTCGAGACTCCAGATCCCCAACGCTCCTTCCCGTTCGCATGAGAACACACAGCTCCCACTTCCGGGGCCCTGCGGAAGTCCCACCCCCGCGCGGCCCCGCGCCCTACCCCGGCGCCCTCACCCACCCGGCCCGCCGACTGGAGTTTGGCGCCCGGGAGAGTCTCGCGTCATGGCGACGCGGCGTGGCGATTGGCTCAGAGGACTCGAGTCCGCCCTTCTACTTCCCCCAGCCTCTCCGCGAGCACCCATCTCGCGGCATCTGTGATTGGCGCGTGCGCGCACGCAGCGACCCCGCCCCGCCCCGCCCCGAGCTGCTGCGCGCGCCGCACGTCCCGTCTCTCCCCGCCCATTCTGCAAGCCCCGCCCTGGAGCTCCCTGAGCTCCCAAGCTTGTAACTAGTTAAGTGTAGGGCTCCTAAGTGAGTGCTGGCGTGTGGAGCCTCCTCGGCTGGCAGCGTCCTGAAAGCGAAAACCCCTCGCTCCCACCCACTGCGTCCAGGACCTCGAACATTCCTCTACAGCCTCCGGGAATACTGTGGGACAAGAGTGATTCGGAAGAGCTAAAAAAAAGAAAACCAAACCTAGTCTTGTCGTTTCCCGGATAATTGAGAATTCTGATATCTTGGCCTTACCAATTTTTGTATAAAAATAAAAACCCAAAACGATGTTGCATTTACTTAAAACTTGCTGCCTGCTTCTTGCATTTTGAGCCAGTTGGATTCTTTCTATGAGTCTCTATTCCAAGTTGTACGAGTTTTTTCCCCTTTGAAAAACGCTCTATTGGAATTATATCCATGGTTGCTGTGTGCCGGCTCTGCACTTAGGTTTCATTTAGCATTTGAATAGTATTCAAATGCTGAAGAGTCTACATTTTAGAAGGCTTCTTGAACTCTCATGTATTGAGTCTTTTATGGGAGTTTGTTCTCTTCTGCCCTGTGGGTCTTGTGGCTCAAACTCTGGTGTTTGGACTTCAGACCAAAAGCCTTTATCAACAGAACCATCTCACCCACCCCTTTTAGAAGGCACTGTTGCCTTAAGAATACTTGCAATGAGCTGGGCGGTGGTGGCGCATGCCTTTAATCCCAGCATTCCGGAGGCAAAGCAGGCGGATCTCTGTGAGTTCGAGGCCAGCCTGGGCTACAAGAGCTAGTTCCAAGACAGGCTCCAAAGCTACAGAGAAACCCTTCGTGAAAAACCAAAAGAATACTTGTAATGTAACATACTTGTAGACCCATTTCTTCTTGTGGTGGTTTGAATGAAAATGGCCTCTACAGGCTCATAGGGAGTGGCACTATAGGTTTGCCTAGTTGGAAGAAGTGTGTCACTAGGGGTTGGACTTTGAACTTCAAATGTTCAAGCCAGGCTCAGTGTCACTCTCTTCTCTCAGCTACCTGTCCAGCACCATGTCTGCCTGCATCTCACCATGCTTCCAGCCATGATGAGGAGACTAAACCTTTGAACTGTAATCCAGCCCCTACTAAATGCTTCCCTTTATAACAGCTGTGGTCATGGTGTCTTTCACAGCAGTAGAAACCCTAACGAGGACACTTCTTCAAAGACCAGATCTCATTATTTAACACAGACTGGGGTTCAACTCACTTTGATTCTCTTGCCTCCTACCTCCCAAGCAACAGAAGTACTGCCTAGCATTGCTGTGCCCTACTCATAGATGTGTTTCTAAAGATAATAAAGTGCTTAAGAGCGAGATTTCCTCTGGTACTGGATAGCATATAGAGCATTAATATTATTCAAGCCTTCCCTTCCATAGTAGTTCTGCCTGTTGTTACACTCCCAAGGTTTTTGTTGTCAGAGCAATGCAACCAGAACACTATCAGACTACCAACAGGCATTTCCTCTGTCTTTTCAATAAAGATCTTTGTGGCTTGAAGCATGATTAATAAAAAACTCAGAGAGAGAAATTGGGGTTCAACCTGAAGACTTGAAAAGCAAAGTAAAGCAACAACCATTGGCTCTTACCTTGACCTCAGTCAGAAAATGGCGGTCCTTCCTCCAGGAATCTCACAATGAGACTGTGTCTGAGAGCTGTCTTCTTCCCGTTTTATATTCCTCTCTAGTTCTAGGATTAAAGGCGTGTACCACTGGGATTAAAGGCATGTACTACCCGGGATTAAAGGTGTATGTTATTGCAGCCTGGTCTGTAAGGCTGACCAGTGTGGCTGTTTTACTCTCTGAACTTCAGGCAATGAAGATAAATGAAATATCACTACAGTGCTTCCCTGTTGTCTTTCCTACAGGATAACATTCAAGTACTAGTAAAAATAGCCTATTTCAACCTAAGGGGGCCCTTAATGAAAGTCAAGTCAGTGTTTAACATGTAGTTTTTCCTATAAAGCCACACCACCTGGGATGTGACAGAGTGCTCACCTGACATGTGGAAGGCCATGGCTTCCATTCCTAGCAAGGAGGGGGAAAGAAAGAGAGAAAAAGACAGACAGACAGACAGACAGACAGACAGACAGAAAAAAATAATTCAGGCCTATGGGTATAAACATAACTATTTAGAAGTTAATTTGACAGTATGATCATTTAGCAAAATAGTAATTGCAGATTCTAGCCCATGGCCTATGATCTCCCTAGCCATGGGAGATCACCAGCATTAAAGTACAGGCATGACATTCTCTCTGCAGGAATAGGGCTGAAATCCAATCAGAAGCTGTTAGTGACCCCCTCTAATAGCTATGCCATTATTGGATCAGTGGGCATATCTTGCTCGGTAAGTTATTATTGCAGCAGGTAAGTCCAGTGCTAGCTAAGATTCTTGATGTCTTTCCTCCCCCCAGAAGCTTGCATACTACCCTAGCCAACTAAGAGGAAGTTTCCATATTGGTTTGACACTGATCTCTCTATGTCCTGTAGCCGAACTGTGTGGTATCTTCAGTAATAGGATCTTACCTTGCAATTATGTTGGGTAACCAAGGGCAATGGCAGTTACTATGTTGCTTTGGAGACCACTGGGGCCTTCCTAGCCAATAACTCATAAGGAGGCATCCCATGTCTTGCAATGAGATTTTCATTTAATAACCCATATCTTGTAGATACAGCACTGTCCACTCACATGAGGTAATTATGTTCAAACTGTTTGTTTGTTTGTTTGTTTGTTTTGACAGAGCTTCTCTGTGTAGTCCTGTCTGTCCTGGAACTCACTCTGTAGATCAGGCTGTCCTCAAACTCAGACATCTGCTTGTGGCTGTCTCCCAAGTGCTGGAATTAAAGGCATATGCCTTCAGCATTAAATCAAAATCAATCTCCCCCCCATCCCCACCCCCTCTCTCTCTCCTGTTGCATGGAGGCCGCTTGTTGGTTCCCGGCTGCTCAGCCTCCCGAAATAATCACACAAGACTATATTAATTAAATCATTGCTTGGACCATTAGCTCTAGCTTCTTATTGGCTAACTCTTACATATAAATTTAGCCCATTTCTATTCATCTATGTACTGCCACGTGGCTGTGGCTTACTGGCTAAAGTTCCGGCATCTGTCTCTGGTGGGGCTACATGGCTTTTCTCTGAATTCCACCCTTCTTTTTCTTAGCATTCAGTTTAGTTTATTAACCAATGGTAATCCCAACATACAGAGGGAAATCTCACATCACTCTCCCTCTCTTAAAATTGTATTTTGAAATTATCTTATTAACTAGTGAGTTTTCATAAGACCTTTAATTTTTCTTTTCTTTTTGTTTGTTTTTGTTTTCCAAGACAGAGTTTCTCTATATAGTCCTGGCTGTCCTGGAACTCTCTTTGTAGAACAGGTTGGCCTCAATTCAGAGATCCACTTGCCCCTGCCTCCTGAGTGCTGGGATTAAAGGTGTGGGCTACCAGGTTTAGCCCAAGACTTTAACTTTCTAATTTGGGCATGGGGGCCCATTCCTGTAATCACACCACTCAGAAGATTAAAGGAGGAGGATCTCAAGTTTGAAGCCAGTCTAGATTTTGCTGTTAGTTCAGGGATAATCTGGGCTAAAGAATGAGGCCCTCCATCAGGCCATGGTGGCACACGCCTTTAATCCCAGCACTAGGGAGGCAGAGGCAGGTGGATCTCTGTGAGTTCGAGGCCAGCCTGGTCTACAAGAGCTAGTTCCA
>NW_004949100.1:18000128-18007188 GCF_000317375.1 Microtus ochrogaster | reverse complement strand
GGGGGTGCTCACAAGACCGCCTCGTAGAATGAGCACTAGTTGGGAAGGCAGAGACAGGCCAGTCCTGTTCAGTGAGTCAAGACTTTATTATGAGGTGAAGAGGAGCCCTTAGAAGCTTTAGTTAAGATATGCCACAGAGTTTCTCCTACCACAAAAGGGATCAAAATAGAAACACAATAAAGAACTGGCTTAGTCAAATTAGGCGGAAGTATCAAAATGAATGACAGTCATATATTAGAATATGTTAGATTTTTTAAAAATGCATTAGTTCATACAGCTACTAGGGTGTATTTGTGTGTGTAAAAATAATAGAAATGATGAGAAAAAAGAAATTTTTTCTTTACAGTAGAATACTGATTAAAAAATGAAGAAAAAAATTGTTTTTAAAAATCAGCCTTGCTACCACTATCATGGAATTTATGATGGCCACAAATGGCTGGAGTGAACGGAAGTTTATTGAGGCAGAGGTTATATATGCCATTTCAATGCTTATTAATTTCAAAGCAAAAGAACATCTTGCAGTTGATAAATGTGTAGGCTCCTTCAAGCCAACAATAATGGCTTCCTGAATGATCTCAGTTGCTTCCCATGTGACTATTTCAGTCATGTGAGAGTCATGCCCCAAACACACAGGCTAATGATTAGATCAAATGAGCAAGCTGATGTGTTGAGTGTTGCTGAAGCTGCGTGTGATTGACACACAGAGGTTCAAAAATCTCTTCTCCCTGCTTTTTTGTATGTTTTATTTCCTCATGATTATCAAAATATAAGAATGATATGAAGGGTTTTAATTTCTTTTTTTAAAACTTTATTAACTTTATTTCATGCGCACTGTAGCTACAGACAGCCGCGAGCTGCCATATGGGTGCTGGGAACTGAACCCAGGCCCTTTGGAGGAGCAGTCAGTGCTTTTAACCACCGAGCCATCTCACCAGCATAAGTTTTAATTTCTTGTTGATGGCCCATGAAGATGTGATACTCAAAACACAGTCCAAGAAATGAAGGAGTACCTATCCTACGATTTCCCTCACTCCCTCACTGAGGAACAAAGCAGCCCAGGCAAGGCCTCTGAGTCTTGCATCATAGGATGCTGAAGATATGTACAGTGAAGCTGAATGGGTGAGCACAGAACTAGGAAGAAGAGAGTCCCAGCAGGGGCAGTAGGATGGCCTGGGAAAGAGCAGCAACCACAGATGAAGGAAGCTATGAACGAGGGCCCACAGTGGGGACTTAGGATGTGTACCATCATAGAATCCTGGAAAGAGGGACCATATTTGGGAGAATCAAGTCCCCCCGCCATGTGTGAGTGCGTGTGTGTGTGTGTGTGTGTGTCTGTGTCTGTGTCTGTGTCTGTCTGTCTATATGAGTGCACTGTAGTGTATGAGCTTGTACGTACATACACCCACACAAGCACATGTGGGGGCTATCAGGGTCCTGTTCTGTCACTCTTCACTTTATTTCCCTGAGACAGGGTCTCCCACTGAACCTGGAGCTGGCCTGGCAGTCGGCAAGGCCCAGAGATTCTCTTGTCTCTGCCTCCCACAGCACTGCCAATGCATCTGTGCCTGCAGCCACGCTGAACCATCTTTCCAGCTCCTCTAGAAAGATAAGAAACCTTGCTGTTCTGCGTGCTTTTGAATACCCAGGGAATGATGTATTTACAGAAACCCATGGGGAAGACCTAGGCTGCTCTAGAGATGCTTCAGCTTGGGCTTGTGTCTTCTTTGAATGTAAATTATTTTCTCTGGATCAGACCCCAACATAAACTATCTCTCTCTGTACTGGCGTGGAGGCTCGGAAATAAAGATACAACTCACATAGCTTTATCAGGAGGGAGATTCTCAGTGGTCCCTCATGAAGTCCTGAGTTCACATCCTGAAGAATTCCTCCTGCTTTATTCTCTAAACAGTCTTTATACCAAAACATAAACTGAGTGGAAAATACACCAGCATTCTGTTTCCTAGGTAACCAGGTAATTGTCTTTTAGTCACGTCCACAACTACCTGTGTGCTCTGTCTGCTAGCTGGCACGCAGGCTTGAATCGGCATCTCTATCAGGCATCCTCCAAATTACAAAGAAAGGAGCAAACAACATCCTGACCTTTTGTTAGGTTGTGACAGCCTGTCTGGATGGCTACATGATCATCCTCAGATACTGACTATGGCTTTAGAGCCTAGCTGCCATATCAAATAGAAATAAGGGCCTATATGCCCCCCTTCAAAACAGCACCTCTGTCTGGCAGACAGGTCCTGAAAACATGAACCTGGAGGCATTCAAACCCTGACACTGTCATAGTACCACTGGTCTATACCTGGGCATGAAATGGTCACTAGGCCCAAGGAAAAACCATTTCACCTGTTTGCCTGCCTGGTTGAGGTTCTCACAAAGAGAAGAGTGAGTTGGTAAGATTCAAGACATTCTGGAGGGATTCCCAGTTGGGGATTCACTACTTCAGGCAGAGAACCTGACATCATATGATGTATATTATATGACGTTATATGAGGTATATTAGTTACTTTTTTGTGGTTGAGATAAACATGATAAGCAAAAACAACTTATGGAAGAATGAATTTATTCTGGTTTACTGTTTCCAAGGGAGAGTCCATAATGGCAGGAAGGCCCGGCAGCGGGCAGGTGCAGCGGGAAGCTAAGAGACCATATTTCCAAACCAAGTGCAAAGAGCAAACCGAGTGGGACGATAAACTCTCCAAGTCTGCCCCAATGAAGCACTTCCTCCAGCAAGGCTACACCCACTAATCTCCCAGACAAATCACCAGGGGACCAAGTATTAAAATACTTGAACCCATGAGAGACATTTTTTTTTTCATTTAAACCTAGATATTAGGTATATATGTAAGTGTATTACCCTGAGAAATTCCTGGAGATCTGACAACATGGTCACAGTTTTAACCCAGCAACCACAGACACTGAACTTCTTAAAAACTGAGGAGAATTCCCTTATGGGAAAAGGGTCAATGTCCAGAGCTCATCGCCTGTATTTGCAGCTCTGAACTCCACCTGGCAAACACTGGTTCTTTCTATTCTCTTCCCATTGCTCCCAGTCAGCCCACTTTCCACCTAACCTTCCCTATACCCACAGACCTTCCACCAAACTAGAATTTTTCCCAAGCCTCTGTGGAAGCAAGAAATGGTGCCTAGGTCCCTCTCAACCATCACCTTGGGTGAGAAATACAGTCACCTCTGAGAAGGAAGGTGTCCTAGCAAATTCTCCTAAGAGTTGCTTCAGAAAATGGATGCACATACCCAATTCACAGACTGGATGGCATTTTACTGGGTAAAAATGATTCCCAGGAGGTCTGTGAAGGGAAAGCCAAACTACAGCAGGCTCCATTATTTTTTAGCTTTTTTTGTTTTGGGGTGTGTGTGTGTGTGTGTGTGCTCATGTGTGTATGAAGGTAAGCATGGGCATGGAGGCCAGACACCAATCTCTGGTGGCATAACTAGCTCATCTGCATCACTGGTTTTTGCAGGTTCTCCGTGAGCGGCTTCTATTTTTAACATTATTCAGTAATGAATCCAGTTGACCTGGAACGTGAATCATTTTCTTCTCTTTTCTGAATTCCATGGAGATACCTATTTTTGTTTCTTTGCTTTGTCAACATTATAACCTCAGATACCACGTACCACAGTCGAGTGGAATAGTCTTCCACAGGTCACCTACATGACAGTTGTATCTTCCTCCAGGCATATTCTAGTCACTTTGGCTAGACTCAAAGACAATTTCCTAAATCCTCTTTGTGAAGCATTTGAAGCCCATCAGTCACATGCTGCCTGCCAGTCAACAGCAGGAGTCCCAGAGGGAGACGGGGAATCCAGCCTCCTCATCTTCACTCTCTCCTTCAATTTCGTTTTTAGATTTTTTTGTACTTTCATACTTGTTTGTGTGTATGTGTTTGTGCGTGTGTTCTGACCTGAGTAATTAAAATGCACAAGCCAAACCAAGTTGATAGTTCCCTCCTGGGGCACAATCCTCTGCTTTCGAAGGTCGGCTTTGAAACTCTCCTTAGAAACGGGGGCCTAATTGTATGTTAGTCAATTATAGTCTCATCATTAATTTGGATTTTTTATCTGAGTAAGCTCATTAATATTTCCATCTTTAATGATAAGAACTACAAACACAAACGCCTTTAGGGACCAGATAGCGAATGTCAGTGTAGGGACCGGCTAGAGTGAGCTAATAGTGAGTGGTGAGCGAGCCCATGGCTAACAAAGGAAGGGATGTGTGCCCAAGGAGGAGGTGCCCATATTCACTTCCACAAATGCGGATGTTCACCGGTGACTCATGCCTGTAGTCCCAGCAATCTCTGGAGAGGTAGAACTATGAGGGAGAGGTAGAACTATAATATGTTATGTTATACAAAACAAAACAAACGAAAGCACAGAACAAATGCACAAACTTCCATCTTGGCAAAGGGGATCAAGTGATCTTGGACCCAGAGATCAAGATCTTGGCTAAAGACAGTTTTTTCAGAAACCCAGAAAGAAAAAGAAGTCATAGCATCAAGGGTTGAGCATGGGCTCACAGGAGAGTTAGGACTGCAAAGATCTGAACACAAAAAATATGGAGAATGTTACAACAGAAGGCAAAATGACAACGACCACGCCTCTTCACTTTGATTGTCCAACTTAATATTGTTGAAGAAGTCATTTGCAGTTTCTACCAAGACCGGATGTTTCCAGCAACCCAAAGTACTTCTATTAGTAATTATGAATACTGTAGACCAAGCTCCTGGAAAACACGAGATCTATTTTGTATATAACATTTCCTGTATTCAAAATGGCACTAGGAAGTAATTCACCACAATATTGCAAGAAAGGAAAGTGAAACTCAAATACCAAAACAATCTATCCGAGATTCCCTTATAGGGAAATGGAAAGTTAAACCAGAATGCCAGAGTCTGAGCGTTTTCCATCTCACCCTCCCTGGGTCCTTTGTACTATGCCTGCAGAACGGAGGCCCCGCTACAGTCTGACATTTCATGTTTCCTTCAGTGAAAATTTCCTTTTTCTTCTTCTTTCTTTCTTCTTTTGTTATAAACTTTGCTTAACACAGCCAAGTGGAAGACAAATAGTTTTCTATATAAAGTAGCAATCAGACTTATTCTATTGCTCTCTGGTAGTTTGGTCATATTGTGCTATCGCAGCCCAGAGAAGAATAGCTTCTGCTTCCGCTGAAGAAAGAAATGTGGGTTCAGCTCTGGTTACACAACTTGTGCTAAATGAAGACGAGAGCCATTTGAAACTTAATGGAAATCAGAATTCCTTCGGTTGCGAGAGCTCGAACCTCTCACCACTTCTTAGGAACTTTGGTTAAATCCAAGCAAATGTCCCTCCCTGTCTTGTTGCAGCCCTGACTCTCCCCACCCAGGGTTATTCAGCGCCTATAATTTAGTGCCCCTCATTCTTCTCTTGAGTACTGCATTGTTAAGGAATTCACAGCAGGGGCTGGAGAGAGGGCTCAGCAGTTAAGAGTACTTGCTGCCCCTGGAGAGCCCCCCTCCCCATGGCTTCTCACAGCACCTCTGACATCCTCTTTCCAGTCCCCTCAGGCACAGGGCACACATGTGATACATATACATGTAAGCAAGCAAAACATTCATACACGTAAAGTAAGAATAAATAAACTTTTTTTGAAAAGGGAGCTCATGACAGACTTTGTTTTTAACGACAGGGTCCTTGATTATCAGACGTACTAAGAGCATTCCTCCACTGCTTGAAATGCTCTAAGCTGTCTATTTTTGCTTTAATTTATATTCTCTGTGTTAAGTGTATTTGAAAACGCTTTCAAACGTTTGTTAATCTTTTCTACTTCCCTTCACAGCTTAAATCCAGACTTGATGTTTTTTAGAACTTCATACATGAACACTACATCTCAGTCATTCCTGCTCCTCCCTCCCCCATTTCCTCCCTTGCTCCCCCTCCAAAACTCATGAACTCTTCTTACTTATTATTATTATGTATTTATATATAGTGTGCATATATATATACATGCATGTCTGTACAACACACTGAGTCCATTTAGGCCTACTCATGTGTACCTGTGTTCAGGGCTGACTACTTGGGATTGGACATTCTATTCAAGAACTTGTCCCTGGAGAAAACTGATTCTCCTTCTGTCAAGACATTGGTCATCTATCACTCTTCATTTAGGGGTAGGGCCTTGTGGGACTTCCCATCCACACTGGCATGTCACCGATGTTGTTGTTATGGCGGGCTTGTCGAGTGCTCATGGCTGCTTTCCCTTGTCCTGTCATGTTCCCTTGTCTAGGGGACACTAGCAGCAGGCACCTGATTCTCTGACCCTTACAATCTTCTGTGCTGTTTCCTGAGCTTTAGGGGTGCGTGTTACATTGCTGATGTATCAGTCAGGGTTGGACATCCTTCTTGAACACTTGCTCTTTGTAGTTTTACCTACTGTGGATCTCTGTCATTATCTCCAGCTGTGGCAAAAAGAAGCTTCAGGCCCAGATTTTTTTTTTAAACAAGCCCTGGACAGAAACAGTTTAGAAATGAAAGAGATGGGGAACAGTTATGCTGATGGAACAAACCTGTAGAGAAAGCAAGGAGACAGTTACAGAGCAGGTGGGTTGAGTAAGGTAGCTAGAAGAATATTTACTTGCTGGCCTGAAGAACTCAATTATGAAAGAGAAAAAGTCTTTATGGGTATTATATGATCTCTGGAACTTCCCCAAATTTATTGATTCCTTTTTTTTTTTTTTTTTGGTTTTTCAAGACAGGGTTTCTCTGTGGCGGCTTTGGAGACTGTCCTGGAACTAGCTCTTGTAGACCAGACTGCCAGACTGGCCTCCAACTCACAGACATCCTCCTGCCTCTGCCTCCCGAGTGCTGGGATTAAAGGCGTGTGCCACCACCGCCCAGCATGATTCTTTTTGTTTTTTGTTTGTTTTTTTTTTTTGGATTTTCGAGACAGGGTTTCTCTGTGGCTTTGGAGTCTGTCCTGGCACTAGCTCTGTAGACCAGGCTGGTCTCGAACTCACAGAGATCCGCCTGCCTCTGCCTCCCGAGTGCTGGGATTAAA
>NW_004949100.1:17983537-18000028 GCF_000317375.1 Microtus ochrogaster | reverse complement strand
TGGCACTAGCTCTGTAGACCAGGCTGGTCTCGAACTCACAGAGATCCGCCTGCCTCTGCCTCCCGAGTGCTGGGATTAAAGGCGTGCGCCACCAGATTCTTTTTGTTTTTAAACATATTTTTTGTTGATTCTTTGGGAATCTATGTAGGCTTTGGTGGCAACACAGACAGACCACAGACACGGTCCTCAGCGACAGCCTGGGTCTGGACATCAGCGTGGCCCCAGGTGGCAGCATAGGTCACTCAGATTAGCGTGGCCAGAATGGCAGCGCGGCCCTCAAACACCTGCATGGCCTCAGGCGGAGAGCCAGACTCCAGGCACCAGAATAGCCGTCAGTGTTAAGAGAAGCGACAGATTCCGGGTGCAAGTAGGGCTATTGACCCAGACGTGGCCCTCAGCAGTAGCCCAGGCCGGATGTAACTGTGGCCTCGGGTGGCAAGCAGGCCGCCCACATGAGCCTGTTGTTCCTCACCGCCTTCACTTCTTCGGTTCCACCTCTTTCCACAGCACATGAAATGGTCTGCTTCTCTTCCTCTCCCATTTCTCCACCATATATTTGTTCATCATAGATGGCGCCTAACTGCCCAGTGCTGCAGGACCTGTGGAAGTCTTTAGTCAGCCAGGGCCATGAGGACCCAGGCAGGCCTGTGGATCTTCCAACCGCCTGGGCCCAAGTTTAACTTGATTCTTAATCACCACTGCATTAGCTGGGCGGTGGTGGCGCACGCCTTTAATCCCAACACTTGGGAGGCAGAGGCAGGCGGATCTCTGTGAGTTCGAGACCAGCCCAGAGAGAAACCCTGCCTCTCGAAAAAGCAAAAAAAAAAAAAAAAAAAAAAAACAAATCCACCTCTGCATCATAGCATGGTGAGGTAAAGTAAAAAAACAAAAAAGAAACACTTTACTTTTTATAAAATTTTTTTCACTTTCTAAAGATTCAAGAAACTTTCCTCTTGATATATATATAAAACAAACAGGCTTTTCTCTAGGCAACCTAGATTGGCCTCAAACCTGTTATCTTCCTGCCTCAGCCTGACAAATGCTGGGATTACAGGCATGTGTTACCACCCTCACTCTTTAATTCTTTATTTTATTTTATTTTATTTTGTTTTGTTTTTTCGAGACAGGGTTTTTCTGTGGCTTTTTTGGAGCCTGTCCTGGAACTAGCTCTGTAGACCAGGCTGGTCTTGAACTCACAGAGATCCACCTGCCTCTGCCTCCCGAGTGCTGGGATTAAAGGCGTGTGCCACCATCGCCCGGCAATTCTTTATTTTAAAATTGGTATGTGGAGCACGTGAGCATGTGCGTGTGTGTGGAGGCCAGAGTCAGTGCTTGGCATCTCCACCTTATTTTGAAACAGAGTCGCTCATTGCATCTGGAGTTCACTGGTCCAGCAGGACTGGTGATCACTGCAAACTGCAGTGATCTTTGTTTCTGCTTCTCACATGCTGGGATTGTACAGGGATTTTGCTAGGCCATGCTCAGCATCGGGTGTGGAAAAATTCACTCAGGTCCTCGTGCTTCTGTGACAGTCACTTTACCACCTGAGCCATCTTCTAAGCCCCTATAGTCCTCCTTTTGCCTGCATTTTCTATGTTCTTAATCACAAAGGCTTGCTTTAAAATGAAAGCACATACTTTTGGGTTGTCAGAGAAGGGAATAACTGTCGCATTTAGAAGTAAATACACAATTAGACAAAAGGAAGGAAGGTGTGAAAGTCAGGTGCCTCCATAGAGACAAAACTGTGTGGGTAAACACAGCAGATGGGGATTTATTAGGGGATTTATTAGAGCAGCTAAGAAGTCCCATGACAGGCACAACAGGTCAAGCTGGATGCTGTGGGATGTATGTTTAAGGCCCAAACCCTGAGAATCTGGCGAGGAGGCTGCTGGCAAGGGTCGTGGAGTCCAAAGACCAGGTGTCAACCTTCTGAGGCACTCAGTATAGCAGATCAGTTGGCCTCATGTGTCTGTTCTCTCTGGTCCTCTGGCTGACTGGTACCTACACACACTGAGGACAGGTTTTTCCCTACTGACACAGTCTCCTGTTCACCTCTTACAACACGCCTTAGACACACCTCAAATAGTGCTGAGTCAGAATTCTTAGTAGTTCTCCATCCAGCCAGGAGCACAATAAAATCAGTCAGCACAGAAGGCGAGCAAATCACTTTGCTGCTTATTTTCAAGGTAATTAACGTGGTTGTTGCCACAGTTAGCTAAACAATCCTAGGGAGAGCACCCGTCCTTTGAACTCTCTCCTCTAGTCTACTCTGGTGACAGGATTGGAGCATTTCAAATGCAGAGCCAAGGGCCTTGGGGTCTCCATTTCTGCCCATACATTTTTGCAGTTTTTTGGTTTTGTTTTTTCAAGACAAGGGCTGCGTATCCCTTCCCTATCCTGGTACTTGTTCTGTAGACCAGGCTGGCCTCAAACTCAGAGATCCGTCTGTGCCTCTACTTCCTGAGTCCTGGGATTACAAGCGTGTGCTATCTCTGCCCGGCCACATTTTTGGTTTATTTATTATTATTACGTTTTTTGTAGTTGCATGACATGTGCGTTTGCCATGGTGTGTGTGTGTGTGTGTGTGTGTGTGTGTGTGTGTAAAACTTTGTGGAGTCGGTTCTATCCTGAGTTCTAGGGATCAAGCTCGGTTCTCAGGCAGAAAATGCCTGACCCACTGAGCCTTATCGCTGGCCCCTATTGCTACCTTTTGTCTACTTATTTAACTGTTTTATATCTTATTTTTTCATTTGTTGAATAAAATAATTGAATTAGAAACTGCACTATGGCTAAGGAAGGCTAATACAGTTGTCTTATTTTTTTAACTTCAAAACAATTTTCTCTTTAAGGAATAAAAATAAATGAGCAATGAGGAGTTAGGTTCAAGATGACAAAGAAAAAGAGTAAGGGACTAATGCTGACTCTGAACCATTGTATCTGCTATCCTCCAGAGCAAACAGCACAGACTGGAAAGGAAGCAAGAACCAGCATCATCAATCAACTGAAGAATCATCTATCTCAGCAGGTCTTGCCAAGTCTTCGCAACCAATGAGTGGAAGTCTTGTTTTCTTTCTTCCAGGCATAGAGAAATCATGGCTGTACTGTGTGAGCAGTGCAAACAGGCAAATGAAGAACTTCCCAAGTAGCAGGACGGGCGAGTGGCCCACATACTCTAAGGAAGGCATCGGACACAACCCCAGTTAGTGTGGGTGCACACGGCACCGTTCTAGGAACAAGGAAAGACCTAACATAACCTGGAAGGGAACAGTGTGTTCTCTGGCCCCAAAAGCAGGAATGAAGAAATACCAGAGTTCTTACGTGTGATAAGTGAGGCCTTCTTTAAATAAAAAAAAAAAAAAAGCTCCCTAAATCATGATGTTAATTGTGCTTTTAAAAAATTAATAAAGCAAATAAAACTTGCTTCACATGCATTCTAGTGAGACGTTTGGCAATGTGATTATGGTCTTGGGACCTCACAGGGCTGCACAGAAGATACCAAGAGCAAGGCCTTCTGTTCCTGAGCAGGGCATGCTCTGGGACAAGCTTCATGCAGTCCTTACCCAAAACTCCAAATACAGGGGCACATAGCTTTGGCTTGTTTGTTTGTTTTTGAATGAAAATTTTGATTCTGAGATGGCTATAATTTATATACATTTGTGACAAATCAGAGAGACCCCTCTAACCAGCAAGACAACAGTTTGCACTGTTGGAGTTCAATGTCATAACGAGGCTAAGGCAGAAAGCATCTCACGGCTGTCCCTACTTCTTCAGAGTCACCCACGTGCTCCCCAGCGACTTCCTCTTTGATCCTGAAAACCCCTCATTTATGGTCTTGGTGTTGTTTCCAGAATGTTCTGTAAGTGGACTTTTATATAGACTTAGACATAGGTGTCCTTCATCCAGTATAATATTCTGGAGATTAATTCATACCATGACATGAATAAGTAGGATTTTTCCCTTTTCACTGGAGAATACGGTTATGTAATATGGCTTAGTATTGTTTGATTAATCAGCCACTTGTTGAAGTACAACTGGGTGGTTTCCAGTGCGGGGCCATGACAAACAAAACTATCGGTCTTTGTGTATAGGTTTTGGTGTGGAACACAAACCTTTATTTCTCTGGGATAAATGCCAAGGTAGGAATTAATTATTGGGTTGTATATTTAACTTATTTTAAGTGGCCAAACTGTTTTCCATAGTGACCTTATCATTTTATGCTCCTACCAGCAATGTGTATGTGAATGACCTGATTTCTTTGTACCCTCATTCAACATTTGGTGTAACTATTCGTTACTTTAGCTATTCCCTTATTTCCCCGGTGCTGGAACTCAAACCTAGGGCCTGGAACACGCTAGGCAAATGCTGTGCAGTGAGCTGCATCCTGGGATCTTCCGTCATTCTGATAGATGTGGTGATGCAGCGAGTTGTGGCTTTAATTTGCATTCCCTGGACTCGCTGTACCGAGGATCATTATGTTGAACACCTTCTCATATACTTACTTGCCAATGGATATCACCTTCAGTGAGACGTTTCTTCACTTTTTTTTTTTTGCCTATTTTCTAACTGAACAGCCTTTTGCATTTTATATTTGAGCCTGCAATCCATCTTGATATGAGTAGACTGTTTATCTTTCTTTCAAAAATTGTTGTAGCTATTCTAGCATATGAGACATTTTTTAAAAATATTTATTTATTTATTATGTATACAATATTCTGTCTGTGTGTATGCCTGCTCTCCAGAAGAGGGCACCAGACCTCATTACAGATGGTTGTGAGCCACCATGTGGTTGCTGGGAATTGAACTCAAGACCTTTGGAAGAGCAGGCAGTGCTCTTAACCTCTGAGCCATCTCTCCAGCCCCGAGACATTTTTTGTTTGTTTTTCTTTTTTTTGGTTTTTCGAGACAGGGTTTCTCTGTGGCTTTGGAGCCTGTCCTGGAACTAGCTCTGTAGACCAGAGACCAGGCTGGTCTCAAACTGAGACATTTTTTTTTAAATAATTAAGATAAACTTTTATATTTGGGTACACTGGCATTTCCTGTGGTAAATGTTCCAATTGGTGGATATTGCATGCATCTTTGTTTGTTTAGATTTACTTTGATTCCTTTGCCATACACAGATTCTGTACATGTTTTGAGAGAGGTATACCTATCATGTTTTTCAAGTGTTTATAAATGTTGTATCATTAATTTTGTTTTTCATTATCAATACTATTGATTTTGCTGTGGCTGCTATGTGTCATGTTGCAAACTTACTAGTTATAGGAATTTGAGGTTGACTCCTTAGGATTTTCTGTGTAGGCAATCATGTAATCTGAAAATAGGAATCAATCACAATATGTCTATCTCTATCATCTCTACCTCTCTCCATCCACCCCCCCTTCTCCTTCTTGGATGATTTTATTTCTCTCTCTTGTTTTATTGCAATGGCTAGGACTCCCAACACTATATTGAATGAGCATGAATCCAGCAGCCCTGACGTCCTGATCTTGGAGGAAAGGCATTATGACATGAAGCACATTGCTAGTTGTAGGTGTCTAGGATATTTCCATTTGTTTTCACTTTTTTGAAAAGTTTTATTTTTATTTTTTAATGTGAAGTACTATTAATTTTGTTAAATTTTTTTCTGCATCAACTGATGTGATCCTTTGATATTTTTTCCTTTTCTTGCCTTTTAATGTGGTAGATCACATTGCTTCATGAATTCCACTACTGAGTCAACCTTACAATCTTAGAGCAAATTTAAATATATTATTTTTATACATGCTAAACACCTAAATTCATCAGCAAGTTTGGTCTATAGGCCTTATCAGACTATTTATGCTGCTATTGTCTGGCTTTAATAATAAGGTAACACTGACTTCATTAACTATCCCCTTATATTTCCAAGAAAACAGTAAGTAGAATCAGCACCGGTCATTTAAATGCTGACAGAATGCTGGTGTGAAACATCTGGGTCTAGAGATTTTTCTGTTTAGATTTAACTATTTCTATTATGAATTGTTTTTTAATAATTTGCATTTATTTTATTTCATAATTTCTTTTCAATTAAAAAGAAATTTTTAATTTCCCATTTCTTTTCAATTAAAAAAAAGTGACATAAAGACAATCCGTGCTCCTGTATCCCAGCTGGCACCTTGAGGGCAGCTGGATGCAGCCCTGAGTACCTGAGTCTCGCTGGCTGATGGACCGCTCCCAGCACAGGTGTGTTGACTCAGCTTTAGGGATAGGCTTCGGTCTCAGCTTCCCAGTTAACTCAGCCTTGTCCAGAACCTGGCCTGGGTTGGTTGCCAGCCTCTCGCCCATCCCTGGGCCCCCTCCTTACTTGTTCCTGGAACTTCAGTGTTGCCTCCTGCACTTCCGAGAGTCTTCCACTGTTCTCGTTAGCTGCCGTCACCCATTCTTGTTGTTCCCTTCCAGGAAGTGCATTTCTGTTTAATTCAAATCTGAACACTATACTCTAGACTCTGGAACACCCTGGAGAGAGCAATAGCTTCTTTTGGGGACCCCTGGCTTCCTCTTCTTCACATCTCACAGTCAAGGCTCTGCGGCTTCAGGTATATAAACTAAGCCAGCATGGATTTCAAACTATATATTTGACCAAGTTGCTGTGACTGAGAAGACTAAGGAACTCTTGGACCACCAAGACCAGTGACATTCTTGTTGGCCACATCTCCAAGTATCTCTATACATCCATAACTAAATATGAATATGGATGCCACCTCTTCAGGAAGGAGAATGGAGTGTTCTGCAATACAGCTCTTAGTCTCTTGAATATCAGTTATCTAAACTGATCTCATTTCTTTACTACGCTCACATATCTAAATGGCATAGATAATTTATGCAGAGACAATTTCTTGTTTGCTCTTTTGTCTTGCTTTGCCTTGTTTTGTTGAGGCTAGGTTTCAAGTAGCACAGGCTGGACTCAATTTATTGTGTAGCCCAATATAACCTTCAACTTCTCATCCTCCAGCCTCCACCTCTTGAGAACTAAAGTTGAAGGTGTGTGCCACCATGCCCAGGTTTATGCATTGCTTGGGACTGAACCCTGGGCCTCCTGCATGCTAGATAAGCACTTTACCAATTAAACTATGTCCTAGCCCTTTTACATGTTTAATACCAACAACAGGGTTTTTAATCACAAAAAGCATATCAGATACATTTACTAGTATGATTAAAGAAAGGAAAATGAATAATAGTCTTATAGGGAAATGATGGGCCTAATGATGACGGTAGAGGCTGCAAGAGCAGAACACTCCATTCTCCTTCCTGAAGAGGTGGCATCTGTATTCATATTTAGTTATGGATGTATAGAGATACTTGAAGATGTGGCCAACAAGAATGTCACTGGTGTTGGTGGTCCAAGAGTTCCTTAGTCTTCTCAGAGAAAGAGTTAACGAACTGACACAGAGGAAAATTTATGAAAAAATAAGTTTTCTGAAGCCAAAGAAAAAACTTCCTCAAAAAACAAAACAAAACCAACTGAGCTGCTGAGTGACCCAAACTCTTCAATGTTGGGGTCTTGTGGAATAAAAGCAAGTGTTATGATGACTCTAAGCACAAAACTGGGAGCTGAGAGGAGTGGTTTGAGCAGATATGCATCTTTCACACCTAGAACGGTGATTTGGAAGGAGGTGCATGTATGCAATGGCAGCCATAAAGGAAAGGTCCTAAGTCCTCCCCTGATCATTCAGATCCCTGTGGTGCATAGCTAACTTTTCCTAGAACACAGTGAGCAAAAAAGCATGATGCCCTGCAGTGTGGTCCTAGGTAAGGCCATGGGATCAGGCTAACTTATTATTCCTATCTGCTTTCCTACTCACATCCAAAGCATTGGGGTTCTTATGGAAGCATTGATGACTACTCTAGGCTGGGGTAAGCATTCACTTCATGGGTTCTGCTGCTTTGGGAGGAGGTTGCTACTTCTGAGGTGCTGTTGTTCCTGTGAGCTATAGTTTCAGCAATTGTGAAACCAGAGAACAGACATGTTAATACGAATGGGATTACAGTTGGGAAGAAGACGAAGTTTTATATTTTATGAGATAAATGTATTTTTGCCTTAGAACATCTCAACATTTCAATGAGGTCACATACTTCTTCTAAAACTGAAGCAAAGTAATGAGAAATGCCTGATATAATGATCCCAAAGCCACATTTACAGAGTCCTTCCATACAGCGTAGACTTTATCTTTTCTTAACGTACACCCCAAAATGGTATCAAGAAAAAACAGAATTAGACACTTCCTCCGTGATGAGTAAGTAATGAGGTCCACTGTTAAGATCCGTCTACCTGACCATGAAAACTCCAGAGCCAGGGATGATAGTGACCTTGGGGACAGCAGCAAAAGAATTAAGAGCTCAAGGCCAGCCTGGGTTATGCTAAAATAATAAATAACTAAACTATGAAAATTCCAGGAATATTTTTCATGTTGCGTGTTTTCAGTTATTTGTCATGTTTTGTTTCTGGTTTTTGGTTTGGTTTGGTTTTGGTTCAAGAAAGCAACTCTGTCCTGGCTTGTGGTCCATGCTGTTTTCTCAGAGAGGAAAGCGGTTCTGGGAGAGCTTCAGAGCTCGTGCTCTGTGTAGTCTTGCGGGACGCTGTGATCTGTCTGTCTCCTCTTCGTCTGCACCAGCTCCACACGCCACAGACTATTTCCTCTTGTCAAAGAGCCTTGGGGCACCCTTGCCTCTGCCTGAGGCACACCTTCTGTCTGGAGTTACTCAGTGCTTGTCCTTGCAAGGCGAGGTTGCAGATAAAGATGGCTCAGGGAGAGAGTTCTGGGGCAAAGGTAAGGGAGGTGAGATAGAGGAGGAAATCGCCAAGATAAAGACATTTTTGCCTAGACGTGGAATCTAAGGAGAAAATCTCTAGGCAGAGGGTGCAGCCTGTTAAAAAGTGCTGCACCAGAAAGAACTTCTAGTTAGTGAGAGAAGGCTAGACCAGATGAAGGTGGGAGGGAGGGAATAGGTTGGACAGTGAACAAATGCCTGTCCTGTAAGACCTAACATTTCATAGTAAAGTGTTTGGAGTTCACTCTGTATCACTAATTCATCAGTGGAGAGAATGAACTGATATGATTAGGAGCATCCTCACTTGGTTATTTCTTTAAAATAAACGACGAATTGAAATAAGCCAGTCGTTCTCAAACCCTAGATGATTTTACTACAGCGGTTATTTGGTGCTATCTGGAGATATATGAAGCTAAGGCAATGGTGAGCAGAGGGGAGGCGAGGCCAGGAGCGAGGTTCACATCCTGCTCAGCACAGGATATTCTCTCTCAGTCTCATTCCTACAACAAGTATCAACAGAAGCGCTGCTGATAAACCTGTTGGTCAGGAAGGAAGCTGCCTGCGCTGTAGAGAGCTGCTGGAGGGAGAAACATGAGCTGTGGTTGATGCTAGAACCCAAAAGAATCAGAACAGAAGCGTGGAATGGGTAAGGTTAGAAGATGGGCAGGAGAAGGAGCAACCATTATTTCAGACTCCCTGGAAGGACTGACAATCATTCTCCCACTGTAAAAAAATGTTTATGACAGTTCTTAGGTTTAGGATTTTAGGCTTAGTTAGATTCTAATTTAGAGTTAGTCTCATTAAAAAGAAAATGACAGAAGACAAAGAAACAAAACATGGGCAGTGTCTCAGGCTTCACACCAGACCCAAGCTGTAGCAGCCGCTACCTGAAAGCATTAGCTTTTCTGACATGTTTGCCTTGTAGCTGGGCTCTAGCACGTTCCTTGCTTTCTTCTCCTTTTCCTTGCCCTCAGTGTCATCCTCTACTCTCGCCTGTTGGCTAGTGGGGCTGTGATTTTAACCAAAGAGGGCATAGCCCAGTGTCCTGTGCCTTGCAGCCTAAGGAAGGAGCATTCTGGTCGGAAGCTGCTGAGTTTAGACGGAACAAAATTATAAGTTAAAGATGTTCTGAGTTAGACTCTGCTGCTTGAGCCTCTTGGCTGTAGGTGTAGCCTTGGGCACACAGATGGGAGCCCGATAAGTACTCTGCTACCATAACTATGTAGTTTGTAGTTTGTGGTACAAGGCGAGCTCCAAGCTGCCATTATACCTAGCTGGAGGGTTTGGTGCCTGTATAATTTGATCTAATCCGTCAGAGTTCATGGGGTCATTAACAGTTTGGGAGTAGAAAGGCTGTCTGAGTCAGCTCCTGGAGCAGCTGTACAAAGAAGGCGCCAGTTTGGTGGGTAGACCAGAAACCTGGCTCAGAGCCTCCTCTCCTGCAGAGTGCTGTGTACTTTCCCCTCTCCTCCAAGGGCTGCTTGGCAGGCACCAGTGTATACAAAGTAAGGGACGCATATTTCAAGGACCAGCATGGGGAGAGAATTCTCAGCCAGCCAGTGCAGTCTGAGTCAAGTGGGATTAAGAGGGAGAAATGGAGGCCCAAGCTTCCAAGCAGCCTTATGCATTTTTATTTCGCCAGGGGTTTCAAAGGAATATATATATATATATATATATATATTTCAAAGGAATATATATATTCAAAGGAATATATATATTTCAAAGGAATATATATATATATTCAAAGGAATATATACAGACATACATACACACATGCATACACACATACATGACTGCAATTCCTGCAGTTTCAAGTTATTTTAACAGTCAAGATAATATTTTATTTATTTCCTATACAACTTAAAAAAGAAAGCATAAATTGGGCAAAAATTAAAGTCAGGAAGCCTGGAAAAGCTCTCGAAGAGCCATAGAGTTAGAAAATGCCAAGTATCCATCCAAAGCAACAGATAAAAGATACATGTTGCTTGGGCAGCAGAATGTTTTGTTGAAAACGCAATGGCCAAACCAGGTGGGTGTGGTGGCGCACGCCTTTAATGCCAGCACTCGGGGGGCATAGACAGGTGGATCTTTGTGAGGTCGAGGCCAGCCTGATCTACAAAGAGAGTTTCGGGACTGCCAGGGCTGTTACACAGACAAACCCTGTCTCAAAAATAAAGTTAAAAGAGAGAGAAAGAAAAGGGAAGGCAGTGGCCTGACTGGGGAGACAGGTCAGCTGATAAAGCCCTTGCCTTACAGAGCTTGAGGGCTTTAGTTTAATTCCCGGAACTAAGGCTTAGAAAGCTGGTCATGGTGGTGGGCAGTTACTTGTAATCCTAGTGCTGGAAAGGTGGAGGCAGGTGACTTTCTAGAGCTTGCTGGTCAGCCCTCGCAGCCTACTTGGTGAGTGCTAGGCCAGCGAGACACACTGAGGAACAGTGAGGTTGACCTCTGCCCTCTATGTGTATCTGCTTCCATGTGTAGACATCTACAAATAACAGCTACCTGGAGATTAGGAACTTTCTCCCACTCTGCCATTTCCTCTTTGTAGTCAAATTCAGCACTGTCTGAGTGTCTCTATCACACTATTGTTTTTGACCCTGTTTAAATTTCTTGTCTCTTTTTAAAGTAAGCACCACTGTATCTGGGGTTGATTGCCCCACTTCTTCCTGTGGTTCTATTTCATGCTGTTATTTTTCCTTACTTAGACATCCTTGGAAATCTATTTGATTTTACATGAGAAAAATGAGGCTCTTGGCTCCATAGCTGACGTGCAGTTCCCGGGCAGTTGTGTGTGGCTCTGTTGTACCGCTTCATTTATTTTTCTTCATTCTGGTCTGTTTTGAGAATGACCTGCCATTGGGCACATACAGCAACTGCAGGCCAAGATGAAACTATAAATAGATGAAGGCAGAGCAAAGATAATGCTGGAGCTTAGAGTATCAGCAGGAGAGTGTTTCTGGCTCGTGACGGAGTCAAGTCTATTTCAGTTCCATCTTCTTTCTCTTTGGTGTAGATAACTTGTCTCCAGGTGAATTCTATGGCCAGCAATTCACATCACGCTTCATTTTCATAGCCTGCTAGTGCTGCAAAGTATTCTTTGGACTCTATGGATAGAGAGCTCTATCCATAGCTAAGGGAAAGTAAAAGATGGTGTACAATGGAGCTAAGTTCAGAGACTTTAAATAGCAGTGTTGTTAGTCCATAGCTGCAAAACACCACACGTTTCCTTCAAGCAGCTTCCCTTGACAGCAAAAATACAAATGCATCTGCCCCAGAAGAGTGTGTGTAATGCTACGGTTTACTATTATGCTATAATTAAATGAAATGTCCCCGAAGGAAGTGAAACTTTGCGTGGCTGTCACAAAAATCCACGGTAAAGTATTTTCAGCAACTGGTGAGTCACTACCCTCCAGGAATAAATGGCTCAAGGCAGAAGATTGCACGAGACAGCCTCCTATAGAACTGTTTTCAGCGGTGCTGAATGCAGCTTGTTACAGATGGAAGGACCTCAGTTATGAATTGAGGCTTTCTACAGGAGAGTTCTCTGCTGTCCGTTTCTGTGTCTGAAGGGGGAGGCATTTCAGAGACATCTGTTCAGACGCACTGTTCAGGGTCCTCATATTACAAAGAAGTCCTCTCTCAAAGCTAATCCCTGTGTGGTGTCCAGAATAAAGCTACAAATGGTGTTGCCATTCCCAGCTGACTTACTGTATACAACTGAGGGTTAATCCTATGGCTTTGAAAAGTATCTTTGAATGCTAATTTCTACCAAATATCAACCATCAATTCTGACTGTTGAACTCAGTGATAATGATGTTGTTTTAGGTGAATAAGCAAGTGATTTATTCACTTGTTTCGTGAGGGACATGAGTTGGTTGCTTAGTGCTAAAAATCCTAGCAATTCAATACGGTGATTCTCATTTTACAGGTAAGTAAACCAAGGTTCAGACAGTGTAAGCAGCTGTTAAGTTCACAATCAAGACCAGAACCCGGAAAGGGTCCCTTCTATCATGCTATATGGGCTTGCTTGCACGATAATCTGCAGATATCACTAGCACTGTCTAGGCCCTGAAGACAGAAGTGCCTGTGACTCAAGGAAGGCTGTTGAGAGAATTTCCTACTCCACATCCTGTCTCTCTCTCTCCTTTTCCACATCCAGTCTGTGTGTGTGTGTGTGTGTGTGTGTGTGTGTGTGTGTGTGTGTTGTGCCAGAGGACAACTCTGGGTGTTGTTCCTCAGTAGCCATCAACCTTGTCTCTTTGAGCCAGGGTCTCTCACTGGCCTGGAGCTCCTCTTAGCCATAAGACCCACGAATCCCTCTCTATTGTCCTCCCAAATGAGATCACAGGTGCATGCCGTTATACCCTCCTCTTTCAAAGTGGGTCCCATGGACTGAGCTCACATCCTCGTGCATGCATGGCAAGTTAGCTATCTACCAGCCCCTACGTTCCTTTCTGTGAGCTGTGCTTGGATGTATATTCTCCTCCCCATTCCGTATTTGTCTCTGAGACTCTCTAGGTTGCCTTGCATGCACCCTGAAACTTGGCTACATTTCCTTCTCAATGACTATGCTGCTTCCCTTGGCAGCTGTGCTCCTACAATTGTGACTGAACCTACCTGGTAAGGCCCTCTTCTTCATGGCTGCCAATAACACCCAGGTAATGAAGAAAACTTCAGGCAGCATAAAACAGGGAAGTGCGAGAAGAAAAAGGCACTTAAAAATGTTCAGCAACTGTCTTTCTGGATACTACAGATCCTCTTGATGCACCATGTATTTTTGCCATAACAGCAAGATCCAAGGGGGCCAAGGTGCTGCTCTTTCATTTGGTCCTGAGCTGGGGCCTGCCTATGAATTACCATAAAAAGAACAAGGGACTGGCTTTCTCTCTGAACACAGCACTAGGACCACCTTGGAGGCAATGCTGACTTCCAGCTAAGCCTCATGAGACTTTTTGTTGTTGTTGGTAGAAACCCTATAGTTGTAAATCAAGTTGTTTGCTATCTTCTGATTAGAGAGTTCAGTTTCCTCTTTGTGCCCAGTGGCCTTTTCAGAGTGTGACACAGCTCTGCCTTCACTGTTCTCTGCGAAAATGTATGTTCTTTTCAGCACCCTGTCTGTCTTCTGGCAGATACTTCACGTTATACTAGACTCATTTGTTTGTCTTCCAGTGAGATTTGTCATAACAAAAAGAGTGTGAAGAATTCAAAGTTGGAACACAAACATTGGCAAAGTAAAGCTGCATGTTCACGTAGGACATCTTAAAGAAAGAAAGAAAAAAAGAAAGAAAGAAAGAAAGAAAGAAAGAAAGAAAGAAAGAAAGAAAGAAAGAAAGAAAGCGCCCACTTGCTGAGGATAGGACCACTGCAAACAGGATCCTGCAGTGGGGAGAGACACAGAGGTCAGTTCTGCACACAAGTGGGCAGTGGAGATATACAGCCGGCAAGCACGTGGGGATCAGTGGCTGAAAAGTACTAGAATCAAGAGCAAGGGGGAGCTCTCTAAACTCTCCTGACAGCATCTTGGTGAAAGGCATCCTGACAACTCAGAGGGAATAGATATCACCTGGGGATGGTGGAGGATGACTCTGATCATGCTTTCGTATCATAAACAGATGTCCAGAACGCTGGGCTGATGCTAAGCTTTGCTCAAAATGGCCTTCACAAACATGTACATGAAGGGCCTTACGGCCAGTTCAGAAGGATAAACAGTTTGGCTAAACAGAGATGAATGTCAGATATTTATGTATATAATTATCCAAAACAATGTTCTATAACCAATCATATGAAATATTAGCAAATATTAGCCATAAACCAGACTTCTGCTGAGTGGCATAATCGTCAGGCAGCAAAGAGCCTCAGCCACACAAGAACCCTGTGAAGGCTCCAGTCCAGGGTCAAGGTCAGGTAAGAGCGTCGGTGCAGATCCTTTGATTTCCACAATGGTCCCTTCCACGACCTGGCCCAGTTTCTACTAGTCAAGGACCCAGCAGGCCACTGAAGCCTTCAATTACTCTGAGAAGAAGCAGTACCTTTCCCACATTGCATACTTGCTGAAGAGGACCACAGTGCAGTGTGAAAGAAGCAATGTATTTTAACGGCAGTAACAGCTATGCTATGCTCTAATGTTGTTTTGATGAGTCAGTTTAAAGGGTTTTTCCTCACTAAATTATATATCCAAAAAGGAACATTTAGGGGAGGGGAGATGCTTTAGTTGTTAACATGTTGTCTTACAAGCTGGTGGGCCCATATGCCCAGAACCTGTGCTCCTAGTATTAGGGAAACAGAGGCAATCAGGTCTCTGGATCTCCCTGGCCAGCCAGTTCTGCTTACTTGTCTAATTCCAGGTCAGTAAGTAACCCTGTCTCAAAAGAAAAAGATAGATGGCAACAGAAAAATGACACTCAAGGTTGTGGCTTACACACACACACACACACACACACACACTCAGAGAGAGAGAGAGAGAGAGAGAGAGAGAGAGAGAGAGAGATTAATGAAGCTTCCATGTTTTACACTCAGATATTTTTAATGTGTCTTCCTATAATCTCCTAAATTCTGCTGGCTAGTTTTATGTTAACTTGTCACAAACTAGTCATTTGAAAGGAGGGAACATAAAATGTCAAAATGCCTCCATAAGAATTGGTTGTAGAACAGTTTCTTAATTAGTGATTGACTGGGGAGGGCCCAGGCCACTGTGGGTGGTGCCATTCCTAGGATGGTGGTCCCTGGTTCTATGAGCAGGCTGAGCAAGCCATGATGAGGAAATGGGTACCCAGCATTCCTCCATCTGCATCAGCTTCTGCCTTCAGGTTCCTGCTCAGGTTGAGTTCTTACCTTACTTCCCTAAGTGGACCATGATTTGTCAGCCAAATAAACCCTCTCCTCCCTGAGTTGCTTTGGTTATGGTATTTCATCACAGCAATAATAACCCTGACTGAGACAAAGACCCATCAGTCTTGACGGATACAAACCATCCATGAACTAAGACCCCAATGTTTCTACGTTCAGTCCTGACACACCCTTACTCTGCACTTGGATGGCTTGTGGTTATCTCAAACCAGATGTGTTCAAAATAGAAGTCTCTACCTCTCACCTCCCCACCTACAACTCATATATCTCCAAAGTATCTACATCTGGCTGAGTAAAGTCCCCGTAGGCATGGTTGTTCAGAAACCTGGGATTTGAGTTCTGGCCTCATTTCCAGCAGCCACATCCGGCTTTCCACTCTGAGATATTCTGAAGCTGCCTCCAGCCACAGCATGTCCCATCTATACGATGCTGCAGCGGCTATCCTCCTGCCTTAGTTTTCTGAATACTGAGACTGTATCTGGCTTGGAGCTTCCCTTGTTCTTCCCCCTTTGTTTCCCATCTATTTCCTGCCCCCTTCTTTCCTCTTCCTTTCTCCCCTCCTTTCCTTCATCTGCTTTCCAGTGTTTCACTATATTGCCTAGACTGGCCTTGAACTCAAAATTCTATTTTAGGCCCTCAAATGCCTGCATTACAGGTTTATACTACCACGCCTGGCTCAGTCCTGGATTTTTCTGCTTAGAAAAGTTATGCACGGGGCAAGTGGTGGTGGTGCATGCCTTTAATCCCAGCACTCGGGAGGCAGAAAGCAGGCAGATCTCTGTGAGTTCGAGGCCAGCCTGGTCTACAAGAGCTAGTTCCAGGACAGGTACCAAAGCTACAGAGAAACCCTGTCTCGAA
>NW_004949100.1:17981436-17983437 GCF_000317375.1 Microtus ochrogaster | reverse complement strand
ATCACTAATACGGAAATTGTAGACAAGGTCAACACTTCCCATATTCCCAGCACTAAGAAATAATTATCTGTATAAGTCCCTCTAATAATGCATATGTGGATATAAAGCGGCATTGTGATGCACAGGTAAGGTTTTGCACAGTACTTTTCTTCTTTTGCAGATGAAATTCATGATTGTGTGTCCCTAAATATACCGAGTGGGCAGGGGTCTGCATGAACTATAATTCAGTAACAATTTCTCATCATAAGATGCTAGTGCTTCTTTCCAACCATTTAACCATTGGAGTTGATGCTTTGATGAGTGTCGTTGTAAATACACCTTTGTGCACACTCATAATTACTTTTACAAGGAACATTTCTGGGAGTCAAATTACTAGGTTATAAGTCATGCAGCCAATGAAATTGGTGTGTCTCCACTGGTATACTTTAGGAAAGTTATGCTAATTAAGAGCTCACCAGTCTTGAAAGTAGCTCTCTCCTTGAAGCTCCCACCCCCGGCCAGAAACACAGTGGGATCATGCTGTTGACTTTCCATACATTGAAAAGGAAAGCATCTCGCTGGAAAATTCATGGTTGCTCTAGATGATCACAAGTGTTTCTTGAGACTTAATCTGAGCTGCCTGTTTATCTTTTTTGCCTATTTTTCTGTGGGGGTTGATATTTTTATTTTGCTATGAGTTCTTTGTACATGAAAAATCTTAAAAATGTGGAAAATGGTAGATGATGGGGTCTGTTTTCAAAATGCAGAGATAGTTATCAAAGGGTTGAAATGGAATCGGTTGATAGCTACCATGCCTGTGCTCCTGCTCTGAGGAAGTTGCCTTTCCAGTTCTAAAATGATAAGTTATTCAGATACAGACGATGCCCACAAGGAGAATGAGGTAAGACTAGACAGCTAAAGACAGGCTGTCAGGAGCATCTATGTTTTAAAAGGTACAGGTAGAGAATACAGGCTGACTGGGGCTGGAGAGATGGCTCAGTGGTTAAGGGCACTGGCTACTCTTCCAAAGGACTGGGGTTCAATTCTTAGCACCCACATTGCAGCTCACAACTGTTTGTAACTCCAGCACCAGAAGATTCTAAACACTCACGCAGACATACATGCAGACAGAACACCAATGCACAGAACATGAAATAAATCATTAAAAACAGGAATATCTGAGAATACAAATTGACAGTCCTAGACACGACCAGAAATTTCCCCAGGAACCAGTGTGGGGTGCTGTCATGGAAGGAAGAAGACGGATTTGTCAGATGTGGAAACAGCACTAAATGCAAAATAAATAGTAAGTGAGCTCAGGGCTTGCAGGAAGCCCCTGGGATTTGGTAAACAGGATGTCCTGGTAGATCTGCTCACAGCTGTTTCAGTGGTGCAGGACGAATGGAATGCAGAGGAGGAGTGTTCGATAACAATCACTGAGAATCCGGGACACCAGCCTGTGAGCTGATGGATGGTTACAACAGTCCTTTTTGCTCTGTTAGAGAGAACTTGTAGCCAGCATTTAGCTGGCCCTTTGGGTATATGGCTTCTTCATGCTGAAGCCTGGACAGACTATGGTTTGTAGCAAAGAGCATCTTGTCTGCTGTGACTCAGGCTGTGGCCCACCCTTTTATGTCGTGGTTTCTGACGTTTACTCAGAGCGACTGTACAGCGCCTAGTTTCCATTCAGCAGGCTAAGCTGCTTTCTGGTGTTTTCCTGGACACCTGTAGTAGGCCTTGTTACATTTAAGCATTCTCTCTTGGACTGGGATATAACTTCGCTAGGAGAATGCTTGCCCGGCATACACAAAGCCCCAGCACTGTATAAACCAGTTGTGTGCCTGTAATCATGCACTTGGGAGCTGGAGGCAGGAGGATCAGAGGTTCAAGGTACAAAGTATATTTGAGGTTAGCTTGAGCTACATCGAACCCCATCTCAAAACAAAGTCTTTCTGAGTGATTAATATATCAAATTGTCTTGGAAGAACTAAGTTGCGATAGGGCCTGGGTTTTTTTTTTTTT
>NW_004949100.1:17972978-17981336 GCF_000317375.1 Microtus ochrogaster | reverse complement strand
TTTTTTGGTTTTGGGTTTCTCTGTGGTTTTGGAGCCTGTCCTGGAACTAGCTCTTGTAGACCAGGCTGGTCTCGAACTCGCAGAGATCCGCCTGCCTCTGCCTCCCAAGTGCTGGGATTAAAGGCGTGCGCCACCACCACCCAGCTGGGCCTGGGTTTGTAAGTATTCTTGGGGGTCAACTTCTGCTCAGTTTTGTAGGTGATTTTCAGGTGATGGTAGATGATGGTAGATGAAGCATCAAACACTAAAGAAAGGTAAACTGAAGAGCAATGAAAACCCAGGGTTATGATCATGATACCTTTGGGGAACTATAGAAGAAAGACTGATACTTGGGATTAAATGTGTAAAGACAAGTATGGAAGAGAAGAAGAAACATGAAAAGAAAGCAGAGTTTTATGAAAAAACCATCAAAGGAAGACTGATTCTGTATAAGAAATAGCTTGAGGTAGGCAAAGTGTGGTCTGTTTTTGAGACTGTGATGGTGAGTTGGGCAGCAACTGGCAATTTGTTCGTACAAGACAGACAGCTAGCAGCAGGCTTATTCAAATGAGCCCTGTGACATGAGGATACCAAGCTGGAAGGAATCACAGGCCTGAGAAGAACTGTCTGAAGTTCTGGTTCTTAGGAAATCCTCTGCTTTTTTATGGTGACCTGAGGTTCACACCACACAGCCTTTGGAAGGCAGGAAAAAAAAAAAAAAGACTAGTTTCAGCTGGGTGGTGGTAGCACACGCCCTTAATCCCAGGCCTTGACAGGCAGAGACAGGCAGATCTGTGAGTTCAAGGCCAGCCTGAGCGAATTCCAGGACAGGTTCCAAAGCTGCAAAGAGAAACCCTGTCTCAAAAAACAAAAACAAAAAAAAGGACTAGTTTCTGAGAATATTGAATGATTATTGGATGATAAACCAATTGGTAAGGCTTGTTTATTTGACGCCATCCCTAACTACTAAAAGACAAGGGCCTTCACCCTAGGTTGGTGGAAGAAAATCAGAAAGGAGACAAAGCAGGATCTAGCAAAGTAGCCAGACTCACCCCAAGCTCATGAAGTGAACAGTCTGCTCAGAACAAAGCGATAAAAAAGGCACAATCTGCCAGGCTGCAGTCTGTCTTCTGTTTGTGTCTGGGTGCATCATCCCACAACATTGCAAGCTGCACACTGGATGATGGGGTATGGGTAAAGGATGGGGAGTAAGAAACTCATGTGGCACTCTGATCTGGAGTGCCTGAACCCACTGGTGCAGGTGCAGGTGCAGGGTCAGACCCCAAGCCCTCTGCTTCCAACTCATTGTTGCTTTTCTGTGTCAACCTCTCTTCCAGTTGCATGGGATTTTCTTTACTGTTATAGTTAGCTTAATAGCTATTATGTTTTCTATTTGTTGGCATTATCACTGCTTCTTTTTGCATATGTGTGTGATGTCTGTGCATGTACACATGGATGTTGATATGTGTGTGGGCTCGTGTGTGTGCAGAAGCCAGAGATGAATGTCAAGAGTCTTCCTCAGTTGTTCTCCATCTTATATACTGAGGCAGAGTCTCCCATGTAAACCCAGAATTTACTGACTACATTAGTCTAGCTAGCTGTCTTGCTCTGGGGATCCCTTATCTCCATCTCCCTGCACTGGGAACCCAGGAGGCCATAATGCCTGCCTGGAATTTATATAGGTGCTGGGGATCTGAAATCCAGTCTTCATGTTTCCCAGACAAGCACTGTGTCCAATGAGCATTTCCCTAGCCCCACTCTTTCTTTTTGCTTTGGACTCTTTTTCTGCTTTATTTGAGCTTTCATTTTATTTCTTCTCATGACTAGGGATTGACTTTATGGCTTCACTCACACTAGGCCATTAAAAATTTTACAAAACTAATTTTTTTCTTCTCTCTTAACATGTCAATACACTTCTTTAAATATTTTGTTTTTGGCTGTTACTTTCAAGTTTATGAAAGACATTCACAACTAATCTAAGCCTGTTCTCAAGTAGAACTGTGCCATCTTACTGGTGTTGGAGGGGGCGCTTGTTCGTCCAGGCCCCCCAGAACTGAAATAATCACACAGAAACCATATTATTTAAATCACTGCTCTAGTTTCTTATTGGCTAACTCTTACATATTAATTTAACCTATTTTTATTAATCTGTGTATTGCCACATTGTTGTGGCTTATGGGTTAAAGTTCTGGCATCCATCTCTGGTGGGGCAACATGGCTTCTCTCTGACTCTGCCCTTCTTTCTCCCAGCACTCAGTTTAGTTTTCCCCACCTAGCTCTGTTCCCCTATAGCTTGCAGTTCCTTTATTAACCAATGATATTCTCAGCATACAGAGGGGAATCCCATATCCCACTGATGGTACCGGTGGTACAACAGAGGTCTTCCAGTTCCTTCTCTTCTGGTCTAAAGTGCCCCTTCACTCATGTGCGAGTGCCATTTTCTATCACATCATTACTGTAAGTTTTGTGAACGATGTTGAACTTCCTTCCTCTTCTCCTTCCTGGTAAAGCAGGCCTGTTGACATATTTTCTCAATTTTTGTTTGATGGGGGAAGTCTTTATCCTATACTCTCAAAGAATAATTTTACTGGACAAGAATGTCTACTTTTCTCTTTTTTCTCTGTCTGTCTTCTCTCTGCAATTATCATATAAAGTTCCATCTTCCTACCGGCAGTGCTCCAGAGCAGACCCTGCTCCAGCCAGCTACACTTCTTGAAGTTCTCCTGCTGGTTCAGCTTGAGGTTTTCATTTGTACTGTGAGCTCTGGCCCTTGATGGGTCCCAGAAGAACTGGTGAGTTTCTGTTTATTCAGTCTTTTTCTTGTCATAAAGATGGGTGACAACTTCCAGGACCTTTTCACAGCAGACTGGACCACTGAGATTCTTTATTTTCCCATAAAGTTAACCACATCTACTAAATATTATATAGATTAACTTACTCAACAATGGTACTAATTTTCATTTTTTTAGTCCCTGTCATCTGAAACTCTTCTTAAGAAATAATCAAAAGAAATTTTGCAGTAACTGAAGCTTCCATTGTTCCATATTTACTGCCTGGGGCATAGATTTCTCACTGTTACCTCAATATTAATTTTCATTTAGAAATCTTCCTTTCTTGTTACCGGAAACCTAGGGAAAACGGCTACATTTCCAAACCTCTCACATAGCCAATGTATCTGAACTTGGACCAATGGTATCTAAGTGGAATAGATTGAGCTTGGGCCATGATCTATCTGTCAGCTCCTCCACCCCTGCATCCTGTTTGAGCATAGGCCATGATCCTTTCCTCCATGCCATTCATCCTCTCTATCACTTACTTAGTAAGTCCAGACCTTTATTATCAACTTGAATCATCAACATTTACTAGTATGAGTCAAATGCCAAATGGGAGAAGGGAGTGGAAAGGAAGTCAAATCCACACAGCTTGGTTACTAGAGATTCCTTCCTTCCTTCCTTCCTGCAATCCAGAATGTCCCCGGCCCCTGCCCCAATCCGCTTCCTTTCTCTAATTGCTCTGGCTCTGGGTCAAACCCTGGGGCTTTGCTCAGGGCACGCAAAAGCTCTTCCACTAATCTCTTTTCCCAGACTGACTTTTCTTCTCTCACCTTCCTCCCCCCCCCCCCCAGGTTACTGTTTCTCGGTGTGTTTTCTGAGAATCATCTGCCTCTCCTTGTTTGGGAATCTGATAAAATGCACATCAGCAGCCCCTGTTTCAGCGGTGCAGAATCAGAACCTCCACTGGGAGGGCTGGGATGTGCACGTCCTCTAATAGCTCTTAGGAGCGTTTCAGCATTGTAAATCCTCTGGTGCTGAATGGGAACTTGGGAATAGAAAGCCGAACCAACCACCTAGCATTCACAAATTTAATCCAACAAAGAAGAAAAGATTGTCTGCAATGACAATATCAGAGGAAACTTGGGAAGTTCTGCCAAACACCTCTAAGGAAGTAAAAATATAGACGTCAAATGCAGTTGGTCTTCAGTGTCTGTACGTTTGGTGTCTGGCTTTGCATCAAAAATGTTAACGCCAAGAATATAATTGCACCTGTAACAAACACGTGCAGACCCCTTTCCTTGTTCTTATTCTCTAAGTCAGTGTAATAACTACTTAGCCAGCACTGACACCTGCATTTGATGTACAGATGGAGACCGGGAGTGTAACTTTACAGGAGGATGGAGGTGCCCAGGGTTCATGTGAAAACCACACTATTTAAATAAGAGATTTGAGAATCCATGGATTTCTCTCTCTCTCTCTCTCTCTCTTCTCTTCTCTTCTCTCTCTCTCTCTCTCTCTCTCTCTCTCTCTCTCTCTCTCTCTCTCGGTATTCACAATACCAGTTCTTCCTAATAACAGAGGAATGATTGTCCATATAAACCTGGCTCTGTCAACAGCTTTGTTTTTGTTTAATTTTACATCAAGTTTCCCTTCCCTCCTCTCTTCCAAGCTCCCCACCCCCACCCCGCAATCCAGTCTGTCCCCCGCCCCTGCCCCAATACACTCCTTCATTTCTGTTCAGTAAAGGACAGGATTCCCACGGATATCAACAAAATATGGCATATCAAGTGTAGTAAGACTAAGCACCACCCCATGTATTAAAGTTGAGTGACCCAGAATGAGGAATAGAGTCCCAAAAGTCAACTAAAGAGTCGGAGACAAGCCGGGCGATGGTGGCGCACGCCTTTAATCCCAGCACTCTGGAGGCAGAGACAGGCGGATCTCTGTGAGTTCGAGACCAACCTGGTGTACAGAGCTAGTTCCAGGACAGACTCCAAAGCCACAGAGAAACCCTGTCTCGAAAAACCAAAAATAAAAATAAAAAAAAAATAAAAATAAAAAATAAGAGTCGGAGACAGCCCATGCTCCCACTGTTAGGAGCCCCACAAGAGGACCAAGATACATAACTTTTAATATATGGAGAGGGCCTAGGTCAGTCCCATGCAAGCCCCCTGCTTGTCAGTTCAGTTGAGACAACAGTTTTTAAGTAGACATTAATTGTGTTAATTTTTTAAAAAAAATTTAGTAATAATAATTTGATTTCTTTCTTAAGAAAACATTGGTTATAGATTAAAGCACAAGTCTCAGAAATCTGTGGGTTAGGGACAAGATAGATAAAAGACACTGAAGCCAGGATGCAAATATTTTTGCAGCAAATATTCACTTTGTGGTAATGGGAACTGGAACTCTGCAATACGAACCAGAGGCCTGGTTAATAGATAAGGTAGAGGTCAAAAGCTAAGTCAAGGTTAAAGGGCACGGGCCAGGGAACACTGTGTTCAAGGTCCAAACCCAGAGTGACTCCTGGTTTCTAGGTGCCTGTGAGGTCAGCTCTGTGGGCACCATAACGAACAAAGGTGTTTCTGAAGAGAGGGTAACAGCTGCCAAGCTGTGTTGACAGTGGCAGAGGCTGCGGCTGCAGGGGAGAAGCAGCTCTCAGGCGGCAAGGGCTGTGGCTGTGGTGGGGGAGTGAGGATTGGCCAGAGCAGGCAGCTCTTAAAAGGGAATGGAAAGTATAAGTCACCACCATGGGAGAGAGCGCTTATTGGACACTCTGGGAAAGAGCGTTACAAAAATACCAACTCACATCTAGTGTGGACACATTGACAACGAAAAGTGACACCAAGCCGCTGTGTCCACTCTACATCCTTGGACGTCCATGCTGAGCCTCTGAGATGTGGACACCCATGCAGACAAGAAGAGGATGAAACTGGATCAGGCTGAATGGAAATTTGATGTGTCCCTTCCCAGGGACACTCTTTGGGTCCATTCGCAATAATGTGCAAAAGACAGCCCATAGTAACGACTCCACACGAGTCCAGCTTGGGTGGTTGCATCATTGCAGCCTCTGTGCGGCTTGCATGCAGCTGTAACACCAAGAGTGTGTCCCCCACCACTTTCCTACTCCTATAACCTTGGGAAGGGACCTCATGGGTCTTGTTTCTTTTGAGTCTCATGAGCCCCCTTGATGCCCCGTGAAGGGAATATTTCAATCCAGAAGCAGAGATACAATACTTACTGTCAGTGCTCCATGTCCATTTGTCTCCTTTCTTGCAGATTTTTCTTCCTTTATAGAACGCGTCCTCCTCTTCATGCCCTCTTGTGGCTAGCATGCCTAGAAGACTCTGACGTGAGGCCAAGTCAAGAAGTCCAAACTCAGCTGTGAGTTTCTCCTGTTGGTTTGGTGATATCTCCCAAAGGCATAAAACAGTGGTACTTATTCATTTCTGTGGCCCAGTGAAAGGTCAAGTTCTTCTCTTAACTCTGCTATCTTTTTTTTTTATTTTTTTTAATTTTATTTATTTATTAAGGATTTCTGCCTCCTCCCCACCACAGCCTCCCATTTCTCTCCCCCTCCCCGATCAAGTCCCCCTCCCTCATCAGCTCAAAGAGCAATCAGGGTTCCCTGACCTGTGGGAAGTCCAAGGACCACCCACCTCCATCCAGGTCTAGTAAGGTGAGCATCCAAACTGCCTAGGCTCCCCCAAAGCCAGTACGTGCAGTAGGATCAAAAACCCATTGCCATTGTTCTTGAGTTCTCAGTAGTCCTCATTGTCTGCTATGTTCAGCGAGTCCGGTTTTATCCCATGCTTCTTCAGACCCAGGCCAGCTGGCCTTGGTGAGTTCCCGATAGAATATCCCCATTGTCTCAGTGTGTGGGTGTACCCCTCGCGGTCCTGAGTTCCTTGCTCGTGCTCCCTCTCCTTTTGCTCCTGATTTGGACCTTGAGTTAACTCTGCTTTTTCTCTGACCTCACATTCTGCTGCTCTCTACCTTCCTGCCTCATGAAGTTCTGAGAACCTTAAACAGGTTACGCATACTCCTCCTCTTCCATGATTCTCTAGGATACTCCATACAGTGTTCTAGTGTCCTCCTTATTTCTTCTCCATTGTATATTTTTATGAGGCAGGATCTTAGGATGTAGCCTGTGCTGGCTTGAACTCACAATCCTCCTGCCTCAGCCCCCTAATTACTGAGATTACAAGTGTGTGTCATTATGCCCCATACTACCCAAAATTTATTACTCAGCCAAGTTACCTAATAAGGTTGAGCAGTCTCAAAGTGTTTACCTGTTATGTACCATTTCGTGGGAAGTTTGCCAAGAATATGTTCTTAGTGAACAAGTGGGGAAAGCACACTGGGCTTGGGAAGGAGTGAGTCAATCTATCATGGGGAAGACGGGAGAACCACGCTCAGGGTTACTAGGATGAACCTGGAACCTAGTCCAGATTGGAACCAGAATACAGGGTCAGGAGACCAAAACCGAGGAGATGGATTGGGCCGAGTCCCTGAAGAGTCTGTACATGTTAAAAAGAACACTGATGTTCCTGGTAGAATTTAGGAACTGATTCCTATTAGGCTCACAGAAAGGCAATCAATGGATACAAATGGTATTTCTCTTTCAGAAGAACAGAATGTGGAAGAAAGAAATCATAATCTGCCACATAAAACTGAACAACCAAATGTTTACGGTATCACAGGGTGACAGGGATGTATGTGCCTGTGAGGGTGTCTGTGTGAATGCATATGTACATTTGGTTCAGAGAAGCAGCCAGCAGTGAATAATTAACACTCCATTTTATGAAATGGATAGTATCCAAAAGAAAAAGAACAAAAGTATATTTATTCAGAGCTGGTCACATTGTGCCCATCACTTCTCTGTTTGTGTCACTCCCTGCTGTCTTTTTCCATTCCATGTCCCCTTTGCTTTTCTTTCTCATGGCCCCTATAATGTTTAGGTATGTAATGTAATTTATGTAATGTTTAGGTATGGCTTCCTCGTGTTAGCTAGGGTCCACTGGTAGACAGGCATGCTAGTGTATTTATGTACCTGGGCTTTCCCTAAGGACAAGATCAGTCAGATGCTGCCTCAGACAATAATAGGTAACCTTCTGTTGGGATGCTTCCAGAAAATTCTCTGATTGCTTTTACTTTATTTTTCTTCTGATGACAGGGTGTGTGTGTGTGTGTGTGTGTGTGTGTGTGTGTGTGTGTGTGTGTGTGTAATGCTATGTGTTAAGACAGTACTCTTTCCTTTACTCTTTTGGGTGATAATACCCATTTTGTTAGCAGGAGTTAATTTGCTTTCTGTTATAAATGGTGTGAGTCACTGACAGTTCTCTGGGAGTGAGAAGCACAACACTGCTCATAGCTTACTTTATATGTAAGGGGTCTATCAGCTCACATACTAGGCAAACACTTTTTTAAAATGTTTTACCAAATGAAATATTCACTTTTATTCATTTTATGACTCATGTGTACTTTCAGAGTATGGAGTTTATAAAGTTTATCATCTGAATTTTTCCCTTTGATATGCATTTTTTCTATTTTTCTGGAGCAAATTTTCTTTCCTTTTTTTTTTTTTTTTTTTTTTTTTTTTTTTTTT
>NW_004949100.1:17970187-17972423 GCF_000317375.1 Microtus ochrogaster | reverse complement strand
AAAAAAAAAAAAAGGCTTTCTAGGCAAGAAATGCTCCTGAAGATCAAATTGAGGTCAAAGACTATTGGTGTAACATACAGATAATTTCTACAACAATTAAGTAGTTTCTTAGATATCACTTTCAAGTCTATTCTTTAGTTAGCAGCTCCATCTTAGCATACTTTTGAAACTAAATCTGCTTGACTTCACTAATTCCATTAGCCTTTCCACCAAATAGTCTAAATTGGTAAGGTTTATCATGTGCAGCTGTGGCAGTTTTAATGTAACTGGTCTCCATAATCTCATATAGAGGGGCACTATTAGGAGATATGGCTTTGTTGGCCTGGGTATGGCCTTAGTAGAGAAAGTGTGTCACTGTGGGGGCGGGCCTTGAGGTTTACTATGCTCAGGATACTTGCCCAGTGTGTCAATCAACTTCCTATTGCCTACAAAATGTAGGACGCTCAGCTGTTCCAGCACCATGTCTGCATGCCGCCATGCTCCCTGTCATGATAATAATGGACTGAACCTCTGAAACTGTAAGCAAGCCCCATCAATTAAATGTTTGCATTTATAAAAGTTGCCATGTCATGGAGTCTCTTCATAGCAATAAAAACCCTAACTAAGACAGCAGCCATTTAAAAAGATAGATATAGAAAGCTGATTTTAAGAGGTTCCTTCTAACCCAAAGAACACTAATACAAGTCCTTGAGATGGTCAAGCTAGTCCGATGCTGAGGACAGAAACCTGGCCTAGCTAGTCAGATGCTCCAAGTCTCACATGCTCAGAATGGACCATTGTGCTTGGTTTCACCTCTCCAAAAGCTGAAATCCCTTTGGCTACAAAGATGGCTGATAGAATGAAGACAGAACACTGGACAAGAGTGACTTTTTTCCCCTTGGATCATGTGGTAGCAGTGGAAATGAGTCCTATGCTAACAGGAAAAGGCATTAGGGGAAAGTTATAGAGAACAACTAAGTCTAAGAACTTAGTCTAGTTTAGATGAGCATTCATTGGTGTTAACTGCCTAATGTCTGGAGAGAAAATGAATATCGTCTTCAGCTTACCTGCTTCACAGAACAATGGCTACACCATAACTCCAATCTGCCATCTGTCTTTGTCTAGATATGACTATGTTTTTAATCTTAGTTCCATATTTTTAAGAGAGACTTTGTGCAAACAGTAACAGGTTGAGATGGGAATAAAAAGAAAACTCTGGAAACTATACTTTAAGAAGTATAATTGAAGGCTGAGAATAATTTCTGAATTTTGGAAATGATTTCAGACACACATTATGTTCTGAAATATTTAAAATTAAAATGATTTCTGCCAGGCATGGTGGTTCATGCCTTTAATCCTAGCACTCAGGAAGCAGAGGCAGGAGGATCTCTGTGAGTTCGAGGCCAGTCTGGTCTATAAAGTAAGTTGGGACAGCTAGGGTTTTTACACAGAGAAATTCTATCTCAAAAACCAACCAAACAAACCAACAAACGCCCCCTCCCCTAAACCTAGATGTATTAGTTACTCGTCTCACCAGTGTAGCCAAATACCCGAGAGAAGCAAAAGAAGAGGAATTTGTTTGGTTTGGAATTCCAAAGGCTCTGTCCGTGAGGATATAGTGTCTGGAATGGGTCAGCCAGTAGCAGCAGGAGTTTGCAATGGTGTCTTCTCACAGGGTGTCAGATAGGAAGCAGACACAGACAGTGTGATGACTGTTCTCGGTTGTTAACTTGACTACATCTGGAATTAACTAAAACCCAAACGACTGGGCACATCTGTGATGATATTTTTTTTATCCTAATTAAAGCATTTGAAGTAGGAAAGCCTACTTTTAATCAAGATCTCTTGAGGTGGGAAGATCCACCTTTAATCTGGACCACACCTTCTCCTGGTAGCCCATATAAAGAACATTGAAGAAAGAAGCTCTTTCTTTGCTTGCTTGATCTCACTAGTAATTCCATTTCTTCACTGGCATTAGAGCCTGCTTCTTTGGGAATCCAGTGTATACTGAAGACCAGCTCAGACATGCAGCCTCATTGACTGAACAACTGGATTCTTGGGCCTTTTGTATATAGGCAACCACTGTTGGATTAGTTAGACCTCAGTCTGTAAGCCATTCTAATAAATCTCACTATATGTGTGTGTATGTATATATCTGTGTGTCTGTGAATCTTTATATCTATCTATCTCTATGTATCTATGTATCTATCTATGTATCTATCTATGTATCTATCTATGTATCTATCTATGTATCTAT